>NW_006921704.1:2554499-2611342 GCF_000298275.1 Orycteropus afer afer | reverse complement strand
AAGGTTGGGCAATCCTACTTCCATAGTGATACTGCCTTGGAAACCCAAGGAGGGGTCGCTATGAGTCGGGGCTGACTCGACGGCAAACAACAACAACACAACAACCACCACCACTCAGGAATCTCCAAGCCGTCTGTGCGGTGCCGTCAGGATCGCTGCCAGACCGCAGCTCTGTCTGTCTCCTTTTTAGGTATTTTCATGCAAATTCTTCTGCTAGTTGGAGTTTAGTCCACTTCTATATCCTCCCCTTTAAGGCTCAGGGGTCCAGGATTATCTTCTGTGTATCTGTTAACTGGTTTCCCTTTTCTTTGTTGTAGAGGGTCTGTGGAGTCTTTCTGCCTAGTCCGCCATCTTACCGGAACTCTACAGTAGCTTTTTATCTTAAGTCTGCTTCCAAATTTCAATGTTTTCATAGACTTTTTTCATCACTTAATTGAATTATATCTAGCTAAATAATGCATGAAATACATGCGTCTATAGAAGTATAACGGGGGGAAAAAACTTACTTTGGACTTTTAACGTGTTATCATTAAAAATACTTCCTGAAGAATTCATCTCTCCTAAGTCCAGTTAGTATTTATGCAGCATTTTATGCAGGAGTACAATTTATTATAATTTGAAAATTTTATCTAATAACTGTAGCTCATATGAAATTTCAAACTATGAAACTCATTACCCCCCTCCAGATTCTTTACTAAAGTGAAAAATACATCAAACACAGTTTGAGGAAAAGTATATTTTGTTCAAAATAATCTATATTTAAAAACAAAAAAAATAACATTCTCCTCACTCTTCCTTCTGTATTCCTCTTTCTTCCCTAGTGAAAAATGTCTAGTTTGAGACCATTTAAAGATGAGAGTGATCACACTGATCTTTGAAAGACTGGGTCTTTTTGTCAAAGATAATTGAGGTCTACAGCCTTTGGTAGGAGCTCTGGTAGCATAGTGGCTAAAGCACTTGACTGCTAACCAGAAGGCTGGCGGTTCAAACCCACCAGCCACTCCTCAGAAGGAAGGTTGGGCAATCCTACTTCCGTAGTGATACTGCCTCGGAAACCCAAGGAGGGGTTGCTATGAGTCGGGGCCGACTCGACGGCACATAACAACAACAACAACAACAACAGCCTTTGGTATGGATTACATCTCAACATGAAGAAAACAAAAATCTTCACAACTAGACCACTAAGCACCATCATGATAAATGCAAAAATATTGAAGTTATCAAGGATTTCATTTTATTTGGATTCATAACCAATGCCTGTGGAAGAAGTCAAGAAATCAAATGATATATTGCACTGGGCAAATCTGCAGCAAAAAAGCTCTTTAAAGGGTTAAAAAGCAAAGACATCACTTTGAGGACTAAGGTGTATCTGGCTTAGGCCATGGTATTTTCAACTGCCTCATATGGAGGGCAATGAATAAGGTAGGCCAAAGAAGAATTGATGCATTTGAATGAACTGTGTGGATGAAGGTTACTGAAATCTGTCTTGGAAGAACTACAGCCAGAATGCTCCTTAGGAGTGAAGTTGGCAAGACAGCATCTCACATACTTTGGACACGTTATCAAGAGGGATCAGTCCCTGGAGAAGGACATCATGCTTGGTAGATAGAGGGTCAGCAAAAAAGAAAAAGACTCTCCACAAGATGGACTGACACAGTGATTGCAACAATAGGCTCAAACACAGCAACGACTGTGAGGATGGCACAGGTCTGGGCAGCGTGGGGTCGCTAGAGTTGGAACAGCCTTGACAGCACCAAGCAACAACACTTGGTAACTTCTGACATTTGGTGAATGTCCAAATTCAAATCTAATAGAAATGTGACAAATGACCTATCATTCTTGAGTCTAGTCTCTGAACAGAGGCATTTCACCCAACAAGGGTCACATCAAATGCTTTCCCCAAGCCCAGGGCTGTCAAGGTGGCCTCAAGAAACTTCATTTTTTCACTCCATGGCACCTTCGCATTTACAGACGATCTTGACAAAAATGCCTTTGGTTTAAGATGTTTTATAAATACCACTTCAAGAATATTTGTTGATTAATAATCAGCTTTATTGAAAGCAAAATTAGTCATACTACCTTCAGTGCATTAAAGAGGAAAAAAAATCTTCCATTTAGATGCTTTTCTACACATGCTATAAGCCAAAATTATATAATTATGACTAAAAGTTGGAGTTAATCTTAAATTTTATATTCTCAGTATTCACACTGTTATTTTCCCACCAATGTTTTAAAATATTCTGAAACCACACATAAAAGCATTTCTGTCCTAGGAATTAACTACACATCAAAATCTAGTGGACTTGGTTGCAGTCATGGCTACTTTGCTGGTCTTAGCTGATAGTCTGCCATCAGGTGTGCAACTATCTAGGGTGAAAAGGAAAAGCCAAAGCCTGAATATCATGGTGCTATGATTTAAACAGATTCAACCTCCCCACTCACTTCCACTGCCTGATTATGCAAACAAACTTTTTGGTCAGTATCTACGAAAAGAAATTAAACCGAAATATAGCCTTAAGAGAGGTTGTAGGCTCTGTCTGCTCTGGGACAAAGGCCACACAAAGGGTTCAAGTGATGCTCAGGATGGCTTATCCACAGCTCAGAAGACTTACAAAGCCTTTAGACAGCAGTTGTTGGATTCATTGGCTTACCTGTTCAAATTCATGCTTAAATTCTAATTCTTGATGTCAAGTTCAAGTTCACATTGATGACCAATTCCTGCAAATGATGGCAGATTAAGTACTCTCCTCTGTTCTCAAATTCACTATTTTGGTGCTATCTTTGGAAAGCCATTTATGAATAATTAGGAAACCCTTTACAGGGAGCTCTGGTAGCTTAGTGCCTAAGGCACTTGACTGCTAACCAGAAGGCTGGTGGTTCAAACCCACCAGCCACTCCTCAGAAGGAAAGTTGGGCAATCTCCTTCTGTAGTGATACTACCTCGGAAAACCAAGGAGGTATCACTATGAGTCGGGTCCAACTCAACGGTACATAACAACAACAACAACCCTTGACAAAAAAGATTTCTATAAGGCTGAGGCTGCCGGCTAAAGCAATAGACCAAAGAGTACACTGCACACATGGGGTCATCATAAGGCAGAATCAACTCAGTGACAACAACAGATAATGCTGAATTGTTCTCAGATGGTGTGATACTTGGGGTTGGTGTGTCAGCTTGGCTGGACTACAATTCTGAGTGGTTCAAGCAATTGTGATGTGGGTTATTCCCATGAGATTGGCTGTATTATGTTTTGAGCAGCCAATCCATTGAAAGTAAATCTCCCTAGAGATGTGGCCTCCTTCCAATATATTATGGACTTTTTGGGAAAATGAGACACTCTTCTGTAGATTGCAATCCTGTTGTGCTGCCTACAACTGTCTGTGAGTGAATAATCCCATCATTCAGCCTCATGATCTTGGATTCATCATTTGTTGGAGTCAATAGCTGGTATACTGCATGCCAACCTTGAGCTCAGCCCCTGCAGCTGCGTGAGTTGGAAAAAGTCTCCAGCATGACATTTGATCCAAGAACTCGGGACTTGCCAGCTTCTATAAGTGTGTGAGCCACTTTCCTAAGATAAATTTCTCTCTCTGAATGGGTCAAAGGAGTAAAGATATTTGTGTCTCATGTGAATGCCCACCAAAAGGTGACCTTGGCAGAGGAGGACTTTAACAACAAGGTGGATAGGATGACATGTTAAGTAGAAACCAGTCATCCTTTTCCCTCAGCTACTCCTGTCATTGCTCAATGGGCTCATGAACAAACTGGCCATGTGGCAGGAATGGAGGTTATGCATGGGCTCAGCAACATGGACTGCCACTTACCAAGGCTAATTTGGCTACCGCCACTGCTGAGTGCCCAATATGCCAGCAGCAGAGACCAACACTGAGTCTGCAATATGGAACCATTCCTCAGGGAGATCATCCAGCAACCTGGTGGCAGGTTGATTACACTAGACCACTTCCATCATGCAAAGGACAGCATTTTTTTTCTTATTGGAATAGATACTTAGTCTGGATATGGATTTGCCTTCCCTGCATGCAATGCTTCAGCCAAAACTACCATCTATGGACTTATAGAATGCCTTATTCACCATCATGGTATCCCACACAGCATTGCTTCGGATCAAGGGATGCACTTCACAGCAAATGAAGTGCGCCAATGGGCCTATGCTTATGGAATTCACTGGTCCTACCATGTTCCCCATCATCCTGAAACAGCTGACTTGATAGAACAATGGAATGGCCTACTAAAAACACAATTACAGTGCCAGCTAGGTGGCAATACCTTGAAGAGTTGGGGCAATGTTCTCCAGGAGGCTGTATATGCTCTAAACCAGAATCCAATACACAGTGCTGTTTCTCCAATAGCCGGGATTCACAGGTCCAGGAACCAAGGGGTGGAAATGGGAGTGGTACCACTATTACCCTTAGTGACTCACATAAAAAATTTTTGCTTCCTGTCCCTGCTACCCTATGCTCTGCAGGTCTGGAGATCTTAGTCCTAAAAGAAGGAACACTCCCACCTGGAGACACAATACTGAGTACATTGAACTGGAAGTTAAAAATGCCACCTGGCCATTTTGGCTTCCTCATGCCTCTGGATCAACATACAAAGAACAGTGTTACTGAACTATCTGCTGTGATAGATCCTGATTACCAAAGGAAAATTGGACTGACATTACATAATGGAGGTAAAGAAGAATATGTCTGGAATACAAAAGATTCTTTAGGATATCTCTTAGCAGTACCATGCCCTGTGATTAAAGTTAATGGAAAACTATAGCAACCCAAGTCTGTTATGACTACTAATGGCCCAGACCCTTCAGGAATGAAGGTCTGGATCACCCCACCAGGCAAAGAACCACGACCAGGTAAGGTGCTTGCTGAGGGCAAGGGAAATATGGAATGGGTGGTGGAAGAAGGTAGTTCTGAATATCAGCTACAACCATGTGACCAGCTAAAGAAAAAAGGACTGTGATTGTTATATTTCTTCATTATATATGTGCATCAAATATTTTTGTTTTCTTCTGTTACGAACTATGAAATGTAAACAGGGTTAATGCACTTTGGTTGTATGTGTGTTAGTGTATCATGTTATGTACAAATATGACTTTATAACTGTCCTTATTTAGATATTATACATGGTTAAAGAGATGTGTACAACTGTCAAGTTGACAAGGGGTGGACTGTGATAACTGGAGTTATGTGTCAACTTGGCTGGACTACAATTCTGAGTTGTTCAAGCAGTTGTGATGTGGGTTATTCCTATGATGAGATCCAATGTATATGTTTTGAACAGCCAATCCATTGAAAGGGAGTTTTCCTAGGGGTGTGGCCTGCTTCCAACATATTTATGGACATCCTGGGAAAATGAGACACTCTTCTGTGGATCGGGATCCTGTTGTGCTGCCTACAACTGTCCATGAGCGAACAATCAACCATTCAGCCTGATGATCTTGGATTCATCACTCGTTGGAGTCAACAGCCGGTATACTGCCTACCAACCTTGAGCTCGTCAGCCCCTGCAGCTTCGTGAGTTGGGAAAAGCCTCCAGTTTGACACTTGATCCAAGAACTTGGGACTTGCCAGCTTCTGTAAGTGTGTGATCCATTTTCTTAAGATAAACTTCTCTCTATATGTATAGTTAAGCTTTACTGGTTTTGCTTCTCTAGAGAACTCAGCCTTACACAGATGGTTTTACAGATGTGTATGTTGTCTATGAAACTGGCTTGCAAGTTCCCTGAAGGCAGATATTGTGTTTATCATTCTTTTCCTATGAACTTTATAATGCTGAGTGTCTAAAAGGTACTCAGTAAGTTTTGTTTGTTTTAAAAATTATATTGAGGCATAATTTACATACCATACAACTTCACTGGTTTTAAGTGTGTGTGTGTGGGGAAAGCTTATAGAATGGAGAGAAAAAAAAAAAGACTTTTTTATACAAAGGTAGAAAACCAACCACACCTGAAGATTTGAGTTAAAGCACATATTGTTCATCAAGATAAACAAGATAAAACTTTTTAGAGATCAGCATTTCCTCTGTAAAATTTTAAAAACACACCCTAGCAAATAGCCATGCTAATGCACAAGGACATATACATGTGATCACATATATCGGCGATACAGCACCACTGATGATAAGCAAATAAATGCAATGCAAGTAATAGGGAAAAGAAGAATTTCTGAGTTGAAGGAATTTTACCTGTCATCTAGATATGAAACTCCTTTCTCACATAATGATACTAAAACCAGAGAGGTAAAGAGATTTTCCAAAGTGTCCTCAGCTAGCCCTGCAGAATCCAGACCAACACAGTTCTCTGTCCTTTTTTTCTTTGCATTAAACTATGAAAAGCAGAAAACCTGACTTTGTTCTGGCGCAGTCACTAATTAAACTCAACGATGTGAAACAAGTTCCTAATCCCCCCGTGTTTCAGATTTCCAAAAGAAAAAGTGGCCTCTAAGAAGATCGTGAGGGCCAAAGGCCCTCACATTCTAATATTCTATCAAACAGCAAGGTCAAGTATGACTCAATCAATGAAAATCTGTCAAAAAGCCAGTATGCAGAAATAGTCCTGGCTTATTTCTTGGTAAGAACCAGTATTTTTGAAAAATTCAGCTTCATAGGCATTTCTCTGCAAAATGTTAGCACTGGCCAAGGGATTTATTGATGGCAATTAATCTGCTGCCATGTGCTGAGTCCACAGAGGCACTAAAAGGATGCAGTTCCTGGTTTTTGTAATGTTGCACAGAGACCTAGGGCAGTTTCCCATCCTGCAGCCCTTTCATCCCACCAGAGCGGTGGCTGAACTGGTAGAGAGTGGCAGAGATCTTCTTTCTCAACACAATCCCCTAAATGTGGCAACAACCAATGATGGCATCTGCTATCGCTGATGACAAACTCACATCTTACACTGTGTGGGTAGAACTCTAATTGAAGTTCAGGTAAAATGATGCAAAGGATGGAACTTGGAGCTGAAGGTAAAGACACCACATTGGATGATGATGGACAAATGCTACTTCTCTTGTAACCCTAGTCCACTCATTTTAAACAAGTGTGACCCTTTCTACAAACCTCCTGACACATTACACAGATTGCTCAAGGAACGAGAGATTTTATGTTTTGGACATTAATAAAGGATGTCATTATGTAAAACTTAAATAGGATTAAGATTTCTTTATCTTGTCTACAGAAGGCCAATAGGAATGGTGGTAAATTATTTAAAGGCAGTATTTGTAAGCACTCTTCCTCTTTACCTATGTTGTTGTTGTGTTGTTGTTATGTGCCGTCGAGTTGGACCCGACCCATAGCGACCCCTCCTTGGGTTTCCAAGGCAGTATCACTACGGAAGTTGATTGCCCCATCTTCCTTCCGAGGAGTGGCTGGTGGGTTTGAACCGCCAGCCTTCTGGTTAGCAGTCAAGTGCCTTAGGCACTATGCTACCAGAGCTCCCTTATGCTACCAGAGCTCCCTCTTTACCTATGTTGTTGTTGTTGTTGTTATTTGCCGTCGAGTCGGCCCCGACTCATAGCAACCCCTCCTTGGGTTTCCGAGGCAGTATCACTACGGAAGTAGGATTGCCCAACCTTCCTTCCGAGGAGTGGCTGGTGGGTTTGAACCGCCAGCCTTCTGGTTAGCAGTCAAGTGCCTTAGGCACTATGCTACCAGAGCTCCTCTTTACCTATAGGGATCACAAATAAGGCCAGACAGTTAAAGTGGGCAGAAGACAGACTATTGTGGGGTAGGGTTGTGGCAGCCCACGAAGCACGAAGCATGCATTTGCTTCTAAAGGGATGAATGCTACTCAGACTTGGCTGAATGTTGACTGATCTTCTAGTTTTTCAAGAACAGTAAGAAATTCAGATTTTCATATGAAATATTCTAATTTTAAAATATTGGCAACTGATTATAAAACATTTGCCAACAGTGGATAGCGCAAACAAATCACTTCTGTGGAATAGATTTTGCCTTAAGGCCTCCCACTTGAGGGCTGGGCCTGGGCCATGCTGCTGGAAGTGTTGACTATTGATCCACCATGCTCCTTATTTCTTTGACAGTGGAACAAGGGGAGCCTTATATAAGAGCCTGACAATATCCTTTTCAAGTTATGCTCATCTAAAATGCCTTTAAATTTCCATCAACAACTTATAGTTTTATTATACTTTATTGCATCTATACTCGTTCTTATTTCAGAAAGAAACATGTTTTTAAATATTGGAACAGCAATTACAAAGAAATAAGAACAGAAGAAATGGAACAACTAAAATGCTACCCAAAAGCAGTGGTGTCTATGAACAACTACTTAACAAGAAGATATGAAATTCTAAACTGTGTAAATAGCCTGGCTAACAACTTGAAGGCAGCAGATAAAATACAGAAATTCAAGACAAATTGCAAACATACATGGAAGCAAAATAAATAAATCCTTTATTAAAATATCAAAAAGGCATTGATGATTAACACAGCAAATCCAAGACCTGAAAATATACATCATGTAGATATTATGAATATATGCTTGATTAAGTCAATTTTCAATCTCTAGTCTTGTAAAAATATTTTTTTTTTAAAAAAAAGTCTAGAGAACACAGAAGGAAACGTAACAAATATTAAAAGTTTATATATTTTAAGATATAATTTTACTTCTCTTCCTGATAAAATGACAAAACCTGAACCCATATAAATATTAAAAATTTAATTTCTCCTAAAAGAGTGATATAATTAAAAAGAGTGCTAATATTAAGGAGAAAATCATAATAAACTGATTCAAATATGATTGTTTTCCAGATCTATAACTTTGGCATTAGAAAATACTCCTTATGATTTTTTTAAAAAACATTTTCATAAACTTCAAAAATTGATTGAGGACAACTGTAAGAATTACCAAACAAAATAATTAAGAAGTAGTAGTTTTAATTTTCTCCAAAGACAGGTAACAGCTCAAACATTCCACCACTGTGGTATTATTTTGCACCTCAATACTCCACATTCTGAGTTTAGATACTATGTGTTCTTTGCTATTAAAAATAATTTTAAAATGGGCACTTCACCCATCCATCTCAGAGCATAAAAAATCACAACTGTGAGACAAATATTTTCACATCATCTGACAATTACATACCAATTGTGTGTAAACTTATCTCATCAGAAAATACCTGCCTTGAGATGAAGACTTGACATTTCAAATTCCCTGACACAGGAAATTTCTTTTTCATCTGCTTGCATAAGAATACAGCAAAGCAGGGAATAATAGAATATTAGGAGAGTAAGACAGGAGAATACTATATGTAGATTAAAAATATAACCCAAACCTAAACATCTTGCCTAATTTTGATACACTATGATAAAAACTACTGGCTCTGTACTTTCAAGGGTTGGGTTTTAGCATATAAATATTATCTATGCACATAAACCCTTATCAAGCCCTTTGTTACCTTTTTCTTCCTCTGAAAGCTCTTCTATTGGTTCCAGTATGTGCGATGAGAATGCCTGTTCTATTAATGAGGAAAAATAAGAATAATATAAACAGGACAAGAGCAAAGTAAATTAGTTTCCTTTCAAACAATTTTGAAAGATATAATTCAATGGTATTCCATTCATGCCTAAATAATAAGAATTTACTGAAGAAGGAAAAAAAAAAAGAGATACTGAGGTCATCAGTTAAAGCTAGTCACACTTTTTCATGGTATCTTCTCTTTTTATGTATTTTCCATTTGTTCTACTTCAGAAGTTGTATTTTTAAATAATTAGGTTAAAGTTTCTCACCCATCAGCCTGATGTGATTCTTTTACAGCATAAGGGTACAACTGTAAAAGATTTTCATCACTTATTTCTAAAAAAAGAGAGCTCTGGTAGTGTAGAGGGTAAAGCATTTGGTTGCTAACTAGAAGGTCAGCAGTTCAAACCCACCAGCTGTCGCACGGGAGGAATATGAGACAATCTACTTTCTTAAAGATTCATAGCCTTGGAAACCCAATAGGGGTTGCTATGAGTCAGAACTGACTTGATGGCAGTAGGTTTGGTGTTGGTTTATCTCTAAAAAGATACTTTCCTTATAAAACAGTTTAGTCAGGTGGCTAAATAGAAAATTAATGGGAATATTTCAGTTTCAAATGATGAAAAACAAGCCCCTCATACTTCAACTTCTCACTTGCTCCCAGGACTTATCCTGGGCCTTCAAGTGGCAGGACCAGGGTGATAAGGACAGGTGACCCGAGGGTCAGGCAAGACTTAGACTCCTTCATACATACTTCCTTGTTCCTATTGCTTTTTAAGACCTGGGTCTGCCCAAAAGGAGACCTGGTAGTAGAACACTGAAGCACCTGGCTGCTAACCTAAAGGTTAGCAGTTCAAATGCACCCAGTGGCTCCATGGCAGAAAGACCTGTGATCTGCTCCCGTAAAGATTACAGACTAGAAAACCCTTTGGGGTTGTTCTACTCTGTCACGTCAACTTGACAGCACACAACAAACAACAATTTTGCCCCTGGAAGGCTACCCCAGGAAAAGGCTGGATAAGTCCTTGCCTTCACAGCTTGACAGGTTAGGGCCCAGAGTGAGCCTTTCCCAATCTCAGCACCAGAACCAGGAAAAGGAGGCCTCTGGGTGACTTTTCCCAAGCAAACATTACTATGCATACACAAGGAAACTATAGGCAGCATGAATAAAACCAAACTCTTATCCTACTGACAGAGGGAAATTTCCTTCATGGGAAAAGTCAGTTTTTGATTAAAGGTTTACCAAGCATCAGACATGGAATAAAAAGGAACCAGTAGTCTTGTTTGTGTGGTACATGGTTCACTCATCTTCAAAAAAGAGCACCTCCTGGTCTCTCCACCTTCTCCACAAGGTGGAGGTCATTTCATTCTACTGCCAGACTCCACAGTGGGCAATAAGCAAGGGCAACACTAGCCAACAATGTTGTCAGGCATGGAGCAAAGTGATTTTCATTTATTATCTCAGATTTAATTCCTGCCAACACTGAATGTCTGCTTTTAATTTATTACAGGGTATTTCTGGTAGTCTGTTTTAGGTATAGGTGCCTGGGTAGTATAAACGGTTTGTACTCCATTCCTAAAGATTGGTGGATGCCTAAAGGTTGGTAGTTCAGACCCATCCAACAACAGTACTGAAGAAACACACTGCTTATAAAGGTTATAGCCAAGAAAGCCCTATGGAGCAGTTCTACTCTGTGACACGAGGTTGCCACAAGTTGAATCAATTCAAGAACACTGGTTTTGGTTTATTTTTAAAATTTTAAGTATAAAAATCATTGCAAGCCTGTTACCATCAAGTCAATTCTAACTCACAGTTACCCTGTAGGACAGAACAGAATTGCCCCATAGGGTTTTTAAAGATGTAATCCTGACAAAAGCAGACTGCTACATCTTTCTCCCATGGAGCAGCTGATAGGTTCAAATCACCAACATTTTGGTTAGCAGTTGAGAGCTTAACCACTGTACCATCAAAACCAAACTCAACCAAACTCACTGCCATGGAGTAGATTCTGACTCACAGCAACCCCTTTGGGTTGCCAAGGTGATAAATCTCTACAGAAGCAGATTGCTCCATCTTCCTTCCACAGAGCAGCTGGTGGGATTGAACTGCCAGGGCTCCTTATTTTAGGTATACACAGGTTAAACAGGTTCTTATAGCTTGGCCAGGAACCTAACATCAGTTCTACGGGAAAATGCATTTTATTTCTTTGGGAAAATGCATTTTAAGTTGTTAGAAAATGAACTTTTGCAGCACAGTCTATTAGTAAGTAAGAAGACAGTTATTTTCAAATATGATCAGGGTCCCAGGAAGTAGCTTTTAAGTTCACAACTGACAGACATCAAGAAAGGTGCTTTCAGATTTGTTACTAAGCATTAAGATTTAATATATAAATAGGCTATTTTACTAGTTTGAACTGCTAAAAACGCAGACTTTAGAAGAATAATTAACTTCAGTATTTTTTTAAAAAATGACACAATATGAATTTTATTATACTATATGAAAATTAGAAAAATAAGGTTATAATGGAAATTATCATATGTATATTTGTTATCATTATATTAGAGATCTACTCCTATGACTTATTTTTCTAGAGTCAGGATACACCACCAATGTTCTGACCACCATTTCCTTCGGTGATGCAGAGGGTAGGGGCTTGGTGGAGGGTGGTAGAGTCCTCAACATGGCTCCTATGTGAAGGCTGAGGTAATGAGGAGGGCCATATCCCAGATGACACAAGTAGGCTAATGTCCCAAATGGGGAGGGGAGGGCCAGCCATTCTCTGCTCTAGAAGCCACAGGTCCAGCTTCTAAACACCCCAACTCCTATCCTGGGTTGATATCTCCAGTGTGAGAGCTGAAATATTCTGGAGTCACAGGTCTCCCCTGAACCTGCCTGAGGCTTTCAGAAAAATCTTTCAGTCCCCCACTATTAGCTCTAGAAGGAAAAAGCCTCCAAATCTCTACTCAGTCTTGTACTTTCTCTCACTGGCTGACTCCTTGCTGGACTTTATTGTCTCTATCTTACAGGATAGCATTTAGCCAGTGCTTACTGAGTGGATCATGCTCTAATAACACCCTGCCTCATTCATTCATCTCAACAACCCAGGGAAGGTGCTATTACTATTCTCCCTACTTTATAGCCAAAGAGACCTAAGCAACAGTCACACAAGTGGACTGTGAATCCCAACTTTGCACTTACCAAGTCCAGAGTCTTGGCCATGAAACTATAATGCCTCCCTGCTGGCACACACTGTGTCTGCCCAGTCTGCTCTCCCCTCCCCCCCATGTTGGCTTCTCTACATGGCACCATTGTCCACCCATTATCTGAGCTCACCATGTTCTAACTCTTCCTTTTTTCTTGGCCTCCAATCACTTGCTCAGACTTTCTGCCAATTCCACGCAACAGTTATGCTCACTCCCTCTTCTCCAGTTTCATTACCACAACCCTGATACCTAGGTGTGTCTCACACAGACTACTGCAATCACTGTGCAGCACTGATTCATCATATATACTCTGGTTAGTCTAGGCTTCCCATAGCCCACTCTCATGAATATTCAGCACTACACACTACCAAAAGAATGACCCTGAGCAGCCACAGTCTGGCACTCACTAGCTGCCATGAACCCCACCAACCAACTTCATCCTCCTCAAATCTCTTCTTCAATAATTAAGCCACATAATTAATCTGCACTACGAATTCACATCTAGTGCTTTCTTGCTACCCTTTGCTTCTTCCACTTATTGCTTTACTTAGAATGCCATCCTACATACTCACATCTTATTCAACTCAAATGGCCAAATCTCAGCTGCTCCATGAAGCTTTCCCAGATTTCCCCCAATTGGAGACAAGCTCTTTGCCTAAAGGCCCATTTAGTCTAACAATGGCTCTCACCTTGTGCCATAATTGTGAGTGTTTGTTATCCCTTACAGATTGTTAAGTTCCTTGGGTACAAGCTTTGTTTCTGATTCATTTCTCTATCTCCATTGTGCCAACTGAGGTACATAGGAGCAAACCATAACTATCCATCTATTGGAATTAATATATCCTAGGGGCCCATGACAGGGAAAAGAAGGCAGGGCTGTCATAGGACAGCTGGAAAAATGCTATAATTATCAGTGGCATTTTTCAATTCTCCTCTAAGGTCAAAGAAGTTCCCTAAAGGCTGTCTTGAGCTCTTCCAGGATGTGAATCTTGGATGAATGCTGCTCCTGTCAGCCTCATACAAACATTTCTCCTTGTGATTGCATGTAAACATGGCCACCTCAAAAGGATCAGACGCACCACCTCCCATTAGAGGATCTAATCTCTTGAACTCAGACTTTTCCTTCAATAGTCCCCAGTCCACTTGTGCAACTCTGGTGGGTCCAATATTTTCAGATGGGGAAAGCCCTCTTTCTTCCCATTAAAAGCACAAACCACCAGAACTCTACTATGTGGGCCATGTATTGGAGAATACAATATTGCTTGACTAAAGCTTTGTGTTAGTTTCAATGTGTTGTATAAAATATTTACTTGTGGATGTGTAAAATATTAATTTGAAAGTAAAATACCATAATGTCAAATTTTAATAAAAACATTTCTGTCTTTTAAAAACGAATTATGATATACCTAAAGTCTTAAGGAAGCTTTCCATTTTTAACTCCTAATTTTTGGATAAGACATTTAGCTGCTAACCAGATGGTCAGCAGTTCAAACCCACTAGCTGCTCCATGGAAGGAAGATGGGGCGATCTACTTCCGTAAAGATTGATAGCCTCAG
This sequence comes from Orycteropus afer afer, assembly GCF_000298275.1. Lineage (NCBI taxonomy): Eukaryota > Metazoa > Chordata > Mammalia > Tubulidentata > Orycteropodidae > Orycteropus > Orycteropus afer. The sequence goes on along the minus strand of NW_006921704.1, from coordinate 2,597,088 downwards.
AAACTCAAAGGAAGTGGCCGTGAGTCAGAACTGACTCGATGGCAGTGAGCTTTTTTTTTTTTTTTTTGAGTTCTAGCTTTATGATTAAAGTCAGACATGCATAATCTCCTCACAACTTAGAGACCAAAATAAAAATCTTTGCATTTAAGTGGAACTAGCAGGTCCCCACAGGTTTTAGAAGAAATGACTATTTAGCATCCCCAAGACAAAAAGAAGATGAACATTTTACCTGGCCACACTAAAAGAAAAAGGGGTCTGCATTATCAGGTCAGACAGCCTACACAATTGGGGTGCATGAGTCAGTTTAACAACAACAAAGTGTATTTTCCTTCCTGGACTTTGCAATAGCACAACTTAGCTACAACTCCATGAGCAATGTGTTTTCCAGTAGTGAAAATACTACTGAAGAGATTTTTACCAGGAAAGACTTATGGCAGTGAATGGCAACCAAGAGTGATCATATATTTTCCCCAGAATCCACATGTCATACTATCTAATGTCTTAGAATCAAGTTACAGCTTATATTGTTCAACTAGCAAAATCAAAAAGGAGAGGAATTATCAAAGTTCCCACTTTTTCTGACTCACTTTCTGGGCAGAGAAGTGGCAGTCTTGGCTCCTGGCCACTCACGGTCTCACAGTAGAGTATCTCTCCATAACGGCCCTCAGCCAGCGGAACATCAACACTCCCTCCGTGGGGCAGCCTACATCTGATAACTAATGGATGCAAGAGTGCAGTGGCCCTCCCCCTAGCCTCAGTGGAGGGCATCCCAAATGCCCATCCCAGCTCTAAAGCTCTAAAGCTCCCAGCAGAACTGGTGAAGGCCTCCCAGAGCTGAGGCCTTTGCTGTAGCTGCACCTGGGTTCAATGTGTCTTCAGCCCAAAGCTGTTTCACTCACAGGTTTTGTCCAAAAGCACTCCCCAGTTAGCCTCCCATCTATAAATCTCTGCCTCAGTGCCTCTTTCCCAGGGAATTCAACCTAAGACAGTGAGTAATCATGACATTTTTCATAGTAAAAAACCTAAGCATGCTTTGAGATGAAATAAAAGGATCTTTTAGCTTTTAGAGGGATAAATAGGCTAATTAACATTATGCAATACATAACTATTTCCGGCCCCTCCAACATACATCTCCTAACCACAGGCGGAAAAGCTGTCATGATGAGGAGGGCTGCCAAGTCTCCTCCTAGCTCCTGGCCCATTGAGATGCTCACAAATCAGCTTTGATCCCAATTCAAGGGTTGTAGGCCCTTTGCCAGATCTGGCTGGCATGTAAAACTAAAATTTCAACTCCCCAAAATACCAGGAAGGGGACATGACTAATTCATACAGCCTTGATCTAATCAGAGCAGGGACTGCAATCGAATACAGTGGTCTAGAATTGATAGATTTGTCAGGACCCTGGAGTTAACCCCAGACAGCTTACTGTACCTACTACTCTATGCAGTCTTTATCAAAGGTCATACAAATACAGAACAAGGGAAATGTAGACCATGTATAATGACATACAAAAGTTACCAATATTCAAGTAGGAAAAAAAGAGAAATCAACGAAAAAACACCACGGAAGTATACCTTACAAAAACCAACCCTAAAAATTAGGCAGTCAACAGAGATATATTTTAGACCTGACCTAAAATAACTTAAACAGCAAATGACTGCAAGATAATTTTCTTGTATATTCAATATTAAAGCAAATTATCTAGGTCCAACATATCTCTGTCATTGGTCCAAAGGTGGGGAAAAAAAAAAAAAATGCATGTGCTAACCATTTGTAAATAAAAAGATCCAGTATAAGGAGAATGTATACATTACGTGGTCAAGAGAAGTGATCAACGTGAAATGATCTTAGAAAAAAAGTAAGGTGCAATAAACAATTTCCTCAGTCAGTGAGCAAAAAGAATAACTACTGAAGACCTTCACTCTTTATGGAAACAAAAAGTCCCAGTCGACTAACCAGTCAGATCAAGGAGTTAAGTCTAACCAAAAGACTGGAACTGGGTGGGATGATGTAATCATTAGACTTCAGCAGCATCTGTAGGTAAGACGGGAAAAAGACAGGCCCCCTCCTATCTGGATTCATTTGTAATACACAGCAGACCACAAGAAAACAAAGTATTATAAACCACATTATGAAAAACTGTAAGCACCTTAATTGTTTAAAAGTAAAATACGACTACAAATTTTCATTCCTTCCATTGAATCATGTGGGTAACAATTCTCATCCTTGTGGTCTGGTGCAACAACTGAATCCTAGCAGGGATTTCTTCTAGTGGATTCTACTTTTTCCCTTTGGTTTCCATCACGAGTCTTTTCTACATTTTCCCAACCAGTCATTGAAACTGTTTGCTTAAAAAAGGTGACTCACTGACACAGTGAAAGTTAGAAAAACAATCACATATGCCCTGTGGCGTGTGCTGGCTGACTGGCTTTCCTAGGAAAAAGTCACCCTCGCTCTCACCCAAGACCTACTACTTTCCACCAAAAATCATAAATAATAAAAGTACAATGCAAAGTTAAAATCTCTACTTGTGAGTGGCAACATACACATTTTAAACTTTATGACCCCAGTCTTTACCTTCAGTTTACAATAATACTACATATAAAGACTGCAGTTGTATTAACTGCTTTAAAATCACTAAGATGTTTGCTGTTTTATATAATTATCCCCACAGAAGCACTTTCAGTTAATAAGTTCTCTAGCTCAGGGCAGAAAATGGATACAAAACATTCAGACTGTTGCTGAAATTTACCAGGTGCTAATGTTAAACTTAGGAGCTCTGGTAGCATAGTGCCTAAGGCACTTGACTGCTAACCAGAAGGCTGGTGGTTCAAACCCACCAGCCACTCCTCGGAAGTAAGGTTGGGCAATCCTACTTCCGTAGTGATAACTGCCTCGGAAACCCAAGGAGGAGTCGCTATGAGTCGGGGCCGACTCGACAGCAAATAACAACAACAACAACGTTAAACTTGATTTAGCATCCAAAGTCTGTGGTGCAGGGGCATTCACTGAAACAGCATAAAAAGGAAAAAGCTCACAGGGTTCCATAATTAAAGTGAAAGCACTCAAGCACAATGAGAGTCAATTGCTCAAATTAGTCAAGATATATACAGATCATAAGGGACAATGCTTAAAATGACAAAGACATTACACAACTAATCTAAATCCATTTTTAAAATAACTTCATTGAGATATAATTCAACCACCTTTTTAAAACATATAATGTAGTGGCTTTTAGTATATTCACAGTTATTCAATCATAACCACTACCTAATGTTTAATATTTTCTTTATTCTCTAAAACATCTCATAGCCATTAGCTGATACTCCTCATTCCCTTCTCCTCCTAGCCTCTGGCAACTACTAATCTACTTTCTGTCTCTATGATGTGCCTACTGTGGACATTTCATATAGACAATAATCATACAATATAGGTGGTTTTTCATATCTGGGATAATGGTCTATCACTTGGCGTAACGTTTTCATCATCCATGTGGTGGCATGTTTCAGTACTTTATTCCTTTTTTATTCTACTGTATGTATATACCACATTTTGTTTATTGACTCATCTGTTAATGGACATTTGGGTGATTTCTACTTTTTGTATAATATGAATAATGCCTCTGTGAACATTCGTCTATAATAAACCAATTTTTTAAAATATTCTGCAATCACTAGGTTGGAAGGCACAGTGATAGGCCATTCATTCACCCTGTGGCCTTTAACCAAACTCATTGCCGTTGAGTTGACTGTGACTCATAGCGACCCCCCCTTGGGTTTCCGAGGCAGTATCACTATGGAAGTAGATTGCCCAACCTTCCTTCCAAGGAGTGGCTGGTGGGTTTGAACCGCCAACTTTCTGGTTAGCAGTCAAGTGCCTTAGGTACTACACTACCAGAGCTCCCTTTAGAGAAGAGTATATCTGATTGAAATGAAACTAAACTACTGTAAAATATCTCCAGAGAATGAGATTCTACAGCCTTTCTTCCAATATTCGACAATTTTTGCCTGGGGTTTCTCTCTAGATTATTTATTTGTGCAATTTGTTTTCACTAACCAATATGGTCTACTACTTCACTGACTCTTTCTCAGGCTTATTAAGATAGCTCTTTAATTTGAATCCAACTTTGAAAACTACTGGCCAAAAACTTGAGCTACTTCCCTCCACAGGCATATATTTTTGGTCTTTACAAAGGCTAACAGTAAACTGTTCAACTCCTAACTATTGCAAATTACTAATAATTGTGGAAATGTGATCCTCAAACCAATTTGCAATTTTATAATTTAGATCAGGGTTTGGCAAACTATAGCCCATAGAACAAATTAAGGCAGGTATAAGGTAACAGGACCCAAAGCATTAACTAAAAACATAAATTGTAAGCCTAATTGCTTTAGCTCAAGCCTAAGGGACATCCTGAAACACAGAGTACAGAAATAACCAGCAGCCTCCCCGAGCTCTGTGCTTCAAGACTTTTGCAGACGTTTGGGGGCAACCTAATTTTCAGCTCTCCAGGCATGCACAATACAGCAACAATTGCCCTTACATGACCTCCCTGAGATGACAGAGGCCCTGACTGGGTATCAAACCAGCACTCCAAGGGACTGCACATGATATTAAGCATCCCAGAAACCCCTGTAACCCCTGTACATGCACCCAATTTCCATAGGGCCACCCTCTCTAGGAAACTACCACATTTTCTCAGAAAATCCCTACCTGTCTCTAAACCCTTAAAAGCCCCAGTAAATCTCTGCTCAGGGAGACAAAGGCTGGCATTGCTTAGACTCTCTTTGACTCTCCTCATGAGCTACTTTCTTTCTCCCTTAATAAAAGTTTTGTTGGTGTGGAAAATCTAAGCCTCTCCTCTCCTCTCCATTCTTAGTCAGTAGAAGGCAAGAGCCTGATGGGGCCAACCCTTGACAGGGAAAGATTCCCTGGCACAAAATCAAACCCACTGTTTTTCTAAACAGAGTTTTCCGGAACATAACCACATCCATTCTTTTATGCATGGTCTGTGGCAGATTTTGTGCTACAACAACAGCAGAGTTGAATAGTCACCAAAAAAGACCATATAGCCCACAAGGCCTAAAACAGTCACTATCTTGTCCCTTACAGAATAAAAAATACAAAATATTTACTATCTAGCTCTGATGCAGATACTACTTCAGTTTTCAGAATCAGAAGTTCCAATCTCACTAAAATTAATCACATCCAGGTCTTCTTCTTCATTACTTTATTTTGGATGGCCAGAATATAAATTATGAAACGACCAACTAGTGCCTAAATTGCCAATAATATAAATCAATTGGGTCAACATGTTTGCCCATATCTAGCTTATGTTAGAAATCCTTCAATTTTCTGGGTATAGTTCTGATTTCAGATATCCTAAATTGTCTTTCACTTTGTGATGTGAATTTTTCTGACCTTAGAGTTATGTACTTTCTTTTAACTGTACAAACCTTGGTTTTAATAACCTTTCTCATACTGAGAGAAGGACTGGGGATGAGCCAGCCACCCTTTCCTGCCCAGTTATCATGAAACCCAAAGGCCCCACCTGTGAAGGGGCCCCTACACATGCAGTTATGGGCCCACTTTTCCCATGAATTCTCTAGAATCCAGTGGCACCCAAATTCTCTTGACCATATGCCTTGGTCAGTAAAAGTTCTTAAGGAGCACTCCACCTCATTATGTACATACTCATTTAAATAAAATTTACATCTACTATAGAAGGAGCTCTGGTAGCGTAGTGCCTAAGGCACTTGACTGCTAACCAGAAGGCTGGAGGTTCAAACCCATCAGCCACTCCTTGGAAGGAAGATGGGGCAATCTACTTCCGTAGTGAAACTGCCTTGGAAACCCAAGGAGGGGTCGCTATGAGTCAGGTCTGACTTGATGGCACATAACAACAACAACAACATAATGGGAGCTCTGGTGGCGTAGCGCCTAAGGCATTTGACTGCTAACCAGAAGGTTGATAGTTCAAACCCACCAGCTGCTCCTTGGAAGGAAGATTGGGCAATCTACTTCCATAGTGATACCACCTCAGAAACCCAAGGGGGGGTCGCTATGAGTTGGATCTGATTCGACAGCAGTGAGTTTGATTTTGTTTTTTTAGAGTCAAGTATTATCTATGTTGTAAAACATTAAAAAAAAAACTAAACTAAAAACAATAAAAGGATGAAAGTTTTTTCAAACATATAAAAAGAAGCTCTAATATTTTCATTTTCATATCCCATTAGAGCATGTTGTACACCCAGGGGATCTGAAGGCTCTATTTGGAGATCACTGCCCTAACCAAATATAGCTTTGATATTTTTTTCTGTTTGTATATTTGAATTTAATCAGCTTACAAAGTTGTTTTGTTTAAATAACTTACTGTCTTTTAACTTTACCATTCTGCTTTGAAATGTGGAGTTTTTTATTTAATTCATTTTTATTTGGTAAGATGTTAACTTCCCCTTCCCTCCCTGCTCCTCTAGATCTCTTTAACTTCCAACACAAGAGCCCTTAAGAAACATCAGAGAAGACCAAGCAGCTTTTAAAATGTCAACATTTTCCTGTCAATTGTGCCAAATTCCAAAACACGCTCATTAATATTTTTCATCACTGTACAGGCTTCTCACCATTTCTGGGCCCATATTTATGGTGCATCTCTCTCACCCTTAGCTCAGGAGCCCTCGAATATGCCAGATCCTTGTTCGCTGGCATGTCTCCAACTGCTCTCTTTTGCTCACAATTGCCTGCTTGCTCCCTTACTTCCACTACTCATAGTTCTCCTCTCCTGTAAACTTTCCCGAATGAAAATAAAAATATTTAAACTAATTATTATTTTTTAAAAAACTCTTGTCCGTTTATAAACTGTAGAGATTATGTCTTTCTGGTGTACTGCCAAATCTTGACAGCTCTGAGAGACACACATGCTGAGCTGACCACAACCGGGCAACTATAATGAGCCAGGCCTGTAGCAGTGAGAGGCTCAGGGATGCCAAATGTGACACATAGCACATAGAGTCACATGGTCACAGTGCAGACTTCTGGAAAGTTCAACAGTACAACCTGAGCCTGCCAAAGAATTTTTAGTAGTCTCTTTATTAGACTAATACAAAATAATAGGTTTGGCTGACCAAAATCATGTTGACATTTACAACTGTGGGTTTTAGAACTAGGTCAAAACCAGGTATCAAATTTAATTATGTAATATCCAAAGAAATTGGTTTTCAAATAAAGGTCTTTATAAATAAATAAGCAGAAGTTATGTTTTGGTTTAGCATTTTAAAGATGTCTTTAGAACTCTGAACCTGTTACAGAAACTTACTAGGTACAGCTGGGGCAGTTGGCTTAGATTCAAAAGTTTGCCAGGTTAAAGGAGTCCCTGAAATAACAAAGAATTAGTTAATAACAAAAATTACAAGCTATGAACTAAATTTTGACAGACTTTATCTTAATCTATTTTTCCCAGAAAATAATGAAATTTGCCAATATATAGCAACATAGTAAAGATGGTTAACATAAATACTTTTCAATCTATAGTTTTCCTAAAATTATTTTTCAGCCAAATATTTATGATATTTAAGTAATTATAGAGGGGTACTCTTGTTTATCTGAACTCTCATTATCTATCTAAAGAGAAGTTAATGGGAAGCTTAGCGTTATATCAAAACAAGATGATCAATGTGTCTCCCGTGGCCCCCAGAAATAGTAAGAAATAGTAAGACAATCCATAGTTGTGGTTCCTCAAGTAAAGGACGATTCTTTATACGTGAGACTTGCAGGAACTCACCAAGATTGGGATCACTCAGCAGGAGATGAGACAAAAGGCATGCTTTCTGACTATATTATGAGAACTTCATTTCTGTCTCCCGATCTCACTCTGATGCCCATTCCCACTTCTAGTCTAGCTTCTCAAATGATATGAAGAGGATTGAGCTATTACTGGTTTAGTCAGTAGGTTGTATAGACCCCCACTATGTTTAAAATTCATGGCATTTCCATGAATTGGAATCAATTTGACAGGAATAGGTTTGTTTGTTTTTTTAGAAAAATGTTTGTTTGTTTGTTTTTAAAATGAACTTTTAACCTTCACAATACTGCAATTGAGAAAAATAGCAAATCCTTATAGTACTCTAAAATAATTCAGAGTTTTACTATTAACAATAATAATAAACACTGAGCTCTAGTGGCATAGTGCCTAAGGCATTTGACTGCTAACCAGAAGACTGGAGCTTCAAACCCACCAGCTACTCCCCGGAAGGAAGACTGGGCAATCCACTTCCATAGTGATACCACCACAGAAACCCAAGGACGGATTGCTATGAGTTGCAATCAACTCGATGGCAGTGAGTGTCATTTTTTTGGAACAAATTTTCGACAGATATACTTCATATGGGTTATCTCATTTAATCCTCATAACGCATTTATGATATAGTTACTATTAATATTCTTACTATAGATATGAGGAAACTGAGGCAGAGACTCTCAAAGCTACAAAGTACTGGAGATGGGAACTGAAACCAGCTGGTCTCTAAACCCTGTGCTTTTAATCTTGAAGGAAACTCAGTAATATAAATCAATAGGTAAATAGTGACTTAGCATGCATATATGTATAACTGTATTCTGATAGCAACTTCAAATACATGAGATCATTAGATAATAGTATAGATAATTAAAATTCTTCAGCTTTCTGGGTTATGGTAACAGATCTCCCAAATTAAAATATCAGGAGGAATTCCCTTGCAGCAGACACAAATTGTGTGGCCTCATATTCTTCCAGTGGCCAGCACACAGTTAGGGAGGCATGCTTTGCCTCCAGCCCAGTGCCGTCAGTGCACTTACCTTTGGGTTCACTGGCAATGTTTAATGGTTTACTGGTAAACTCTTTAATCTGCAAAGAGAAACAGTCTTCTAGCGATACACACTTGAAAATAATACAGACGTACTGCATAATGGACAGATAATGTACTTAGTAAATTAACATTTTCACAAATCCTCCAAAAGCATAAGACACATATACTTTAAAGACACGGAAACAAGCATTTCATGAAAGCAGAATTTGGATTTGGCTGCTTTTCAAAGCAAAGACCAAAAGACATTCTTACCTAACTTCAAATTCTAAATTTGAAATGAATAAAACTGCTCTATGTATTTTTAAATAGTATTTTTTCAAAAAAGTTTATCTTATTGGATTTACTTTTAGAAGCTATTATGGGGGACAGTGCTCTATCTTCTTTACCTTATACAAGTATAAATGCTCTGCAATAAAAACTCATGTTCTTAAGTCAATTACAATGTTTAAAGCAGCACAGTGCCGATACATATCCAGACATACCTGCTGTCTCTGAGTAATGATCAGCTCATTCTGCTCCTGCAGTCTCTGCCCTAGCTCTTCTATCCTCTTCTTATAGAAAACATTACTTGCATTTAGATCATCTATCATGGAGCTCCTAAGTTTCTCTATATGTGACAGGAGCTGAAAAAAATTAAGGAACACATCCCTCTGTAAACTGTATGAAAAATGCAGTTTTTAATGTGCATACTCTGCTTTCTTTGCTGCCTTTATAGTATCCATGCACATCTAATAATTGAAGATAGCTTTGATCACTGCCTATCAAGCCTCTGGCTGTATGCGATGCTTCATCTGTTTCCAGAGAGCTCATGACCCAAGGCAGATGCACTGATGTGAACAGTTGAGTGAACTTGATCACATTACATGAAACAACATATGGATACATAACAATAAAGGATTAAGGCTTCTTTGACCCCATGCTCTCAGAGCCCTTTGCCCATGCGTCTATCACTGAATTTGCCATGCAGTTCTGTTCTACAAGTCTCTGGCTCAAGTGTGTGTCCCAGGGGCAGAGATGGCATCTCCATTATTTTTATACCCCCAGCAACTAGCACAACCCACAGCCCTTACCAGGTTCTTAAAAAGTACCAAGAAAAGGAGGTGGGGAGACGGAAAGAGGAGGAGAGAGAGGAAAGAAGGAATGGACAGAGGGAGGGGAGGAAAGGGAGAGAAGCAGAGAGACAGACACCCAGAGTCCCAGATAGACGCATCTTTAGAGATGTGATGCCAAGGAAGGTCATAGATTAGGCAAAAAGAAAAAGACTTTGCTTTCAATAATTTAGGGCTAAAGACATTCTAATCATAGGGCCTGGAAGAAGAGACAGGGATATGTGGATCAAATGAAGGAAATGAGGAAGACTGAGTAACTGTCTCTGAGAGGAGTAGATGAGAGGATCTAGAGCAGCATTTCCTAACTTGTTTATTCTTTTATGTCAACACTCACCACGTGCTGGACATTATGTTAAGCAATTCATCTTGTTTAATCCATACCACAACCTTGTGGATACATGTTATGACCCCATTGTACAGATGAAGGAACTCAAGTCTAGGGATGTAAAGTAACTGGCCCAAATTCAGACAGCCAGAGGGGGCAGAGCCCAGACTTCCATCTGTCTGGCTTCAAAACCCATGCTCTCAATTAACACTTTGTACTGTCTTCCCTGGACTGCCCAAATGAAGTGCTCTGTGCTCATGAGGCACTCCATGCATGGTGCAAATGGTTAACACACTCATTGCTAATCAAATCAAGTACACCCAGATGCACCTAGGAAGAAAGACCTGGCAACCTACTTCCAAACTATCAGCTATTGGGAAACACTATGGAGCACAATTCCATTCTGACACACATGGGGTCAGTATGAGTTCAAGTCACTCAACAGCAACTCTATGTGTGTGTGTATGTATATATGTGTGTATGTGTGTGTTATTCACGAAGCTGGACAAGCACTTGGTTTAACCACGTCAAAAAAGGTTTGCGTGAGGACTAAAAAGAGCCTTTCATATGCTCACATGCTAAGAATATCCAGAGGACACTATCATAAACGTCCCCAATTTTATTTAGCCACAAAACCATTTTTTCCACAAATTGCACTTACTACCCTCCCCTGAAAGACTGCAGCTCCAGAAGCACAGTTTGGGAAATGCTGAGCTTGAAAATAGAAAAAAAACCAGTGAAGATTCCGGTGTTTCAGGGGGGACTTAGGACCTAGGACCTGATCAACACTGTGGGAATTCATTCTAGGAGCCAAAAAGAACAGGGACACAGAAAAAACTGAGGGATGGTTTATTTTGGTATTAGAATTACCAGAAAGGTACCTGAAAAAGTTCACTACAAGAATGTTGTGGGATCTAAATAAGGGCAAACCACAAATCATTTCAAAAAGCTTGTGACCCTTAAAGCTGTTTTTTGTAACCTTCTACCATTTCAAGTTGCTTTTCTTCTCCCCCAGTCCTAGTCACATCATCCTCTTTTCTTAAATCGTGTGACCCACTCTACAACCTTTCAAACTCTAAAGAATCTTTTGTTGCCATCTCTTATCTGTGACTCCCTTTGAACTCCTACCAATCGTTATTTAAAAAAAAAAAAAAAAAGACTGCCAAGAATCTAGGCAAAGCAATAAAAAGTTGGCAAATGCAACTTCCCTTAAACAGAGAAATACAATATGTGCATTGTAGGAACAGTAAGCACCAATCATGTGGAATAATTAATAGTTTGGTCACAGGCAGAGATTACTAAACTTGATTGTATTTTCCCCTCTGTTAGGGCTGAAGAGAAATGAAGGGAGAAGGAAGCAGCTTCTAAACAAGAAAACCAATAGATAAGGAAGCAGTGTAGCCTAGCGGCACCACCATACTCCAAACACCTGCACCAACGCACCTCACTCATCACCAGGAAAAGCTTCACCTTCTTCCATAGCACAAACTGCAGTAGTAAAGTGTAAATCTGTAACTCTCATTGCATCCAGCTAAAAGCCACTGTCATCCCCACAGCTGGGTGGAACACAGAGCACTTTAAACCAGTAGGAAGTCAAAATTACCTCTATTGTGATGAAGATATTTGGAAACAGGTAGTGGTGGTGGTAGCACAACATAAAGAAAACAATTACTGTCACTGAATTGTTCACACAAATGATTGAAATGGCAAATGTTTTGTTGTATATATTTTACCACAATCAAAATAAAAATAATAAAGCATCTATAAGTATTTAAACTATCAAAGAGCAATGGTTAAAAACATGGATCCAAATTAGAATTGTCTGAATTTTGTTTTGTTTCTTTCCCAAAAAATATTTTTCCCCAAAATATTTCCCATGTTTACCTACTAGATTGAAACCTGACAGTAGAGCTTGGGCATGCATATTTTGGAAAAGATTCTCAATTAATTCTCAAGTGCATTCTGGGTTAGGAACTATTACCTTAAAGCATCTCAAAGGAAAGACAAAATGTTCTTACAGAAAAACCACCACGCCAAGTTGTCGCTGTCTACTCTCCTCCCCAGGAGCTCTGGTAGCGTAGTGCCTAAGGCACTTAACTGCTAACCAGAAGGCTGGAGGTTCAAACCCACCAGCCACTCCTTGGAAGGAAGGTTGGGCAATCTACTTCTGTAGTGATACTGCCTCGGAAACCCAAGGAGGGGTCGCTATGAGTTGGGTCCGACTTGACGGCACATAACAACAACAACAACAACACTCTCCTCCCCAGGTCCTTAATGTTGTTGTTTGTTGTTATGTACCGAGACCTGTCTTAATGTCTGAACCATAACAGCCAAGCAAGACAATGAAACAGTTACAAGGGTTGGGCCCTGGAGTTAAGAGCATTCAAATACCAGTGACCTTGGGCAAGATGTTGTTGTTTTTGGGTGCCACTGAGTCTATTCTGACTTACAGCAACCCCATGGACAGAGGGACACTGTCCCAAATGGTTTTCTAGGTTGTCATCTCTATGGAGGCAGATCTCCAGGTCTTTCTCCTAAAGACTGCTGGGTGGGCTCGAACCACAAACTTTTCAGTTAGCAGCTGAGCTCTTAACCTGGACTCCTTGTTTGGGCAAGTCAGCATCTTTCTAAGACTCTGCTTCCTCATCTATAAAGTAGGAATAAAAGTACTGTCATCTTAGAAAATTCTTAGAAGGGTGAAATAGAGGTGACTATATATATATAATTATTTCTAAATACCTCTATGAATGCAGCAGTATGCTGATTAGCCAACTTGCAAAAAAAAAAAAAAAGCCTGAATGGGAAGAGACATGCACAATTGATTCTGGCAAACCAATATGGGACATCTCCAGCACTTGACTGCTAACCAGAAGGCTGGCGGTTCAAACCTACCAGCCACTCCTCAGAAGGAAGATGGAGCAATCTACTTCTGTAGTGATACTGCCTCGGAAACCCAAGGCGGGGTCACTATGAGTCGGTCCGACTCGACGGCACATAACAACAACAACAACAACAACCCAGCACACCACAATATGAATTGTAACATCGGTCCATTTTTACTTCTATATAACACATGGACAACAGAAACCGCTTTTTGCATAATGGATCTGCTTATGGTACAGAAAAATTACCATCCTCAGCTCCATGGAAACTGCTCCTTGATTGCAGATAAAACAAACTAGAAAGTGAACACCATCCTCCTAACTATGTGGCGACTGCCCTGAGCAAAGGCTCCCTGTGGTCCATGATGAAAACAGACATAGTGTCCTCCCCACAGCAACCGTGCTTATGCTTACAGAACTGAAGACTCTTAACCTTACTCTTTTGAGCCCTATGATTAGCATTCCTCATTCCCCATCTATTAAAAAACCCAGGTTGAATGACTCCCTTTGATCCTCTAGCCACCTTCCACATTCATTCAGCAAGGATTTAATGAGTGCCAACTACATTTTAGGTACATTATTGGGTGTTAGCAATACAATGGAGAACAGATAGCCCTTCCTTAAAAAGGGCTAATGACCTGGTTGGAAGGAAAGAGTATAAACAAGCAAACAAGAAATTAAGCTAAAATAGTGATCAGAGCTATAGGTGAAATGATAATAAAGTGGGGAGGGCACCACCTACTTAAATGGACTGGTCTCAGGTGATAGTAAGCTAAGGCCAGAAGAGGATGTATTGGGCAGGATTCTAAGACAGGCCCTAAATTCCACCTCCTGGTGTACATGTTACACCTCTGACATGCTTCTAGCCAATACAATATGGGGAAATTGAAGGGAGTATGCAGATGTAATTAGAGTCCCTAATCTGTTGACTCTGAGGTAATAAAAGGAAATAATCATGGAGGGTCTGACCTGATCAGGCAGCCCCTTTAAAAGAAGGTCTAGGCCCTTCCTGAGTAGATAACTCCGACTGCCCTTAAAGAAGCAAACGGCCACATTGTAAATGTCTATGGAGACAGGAGTGGCCTTTAAGAACTGAGGGCCTCAATCCAACAACCACAAGGACAGAAATGAATACTCCAATACCTTGAATGAGCTTGGAAAAGGACCCGAGCTCCACATGAGAACACAGCCCAGCTGACACCTGGAAGGCAGCCTGGTGAAACCCTGAGCAGAAGAGCCAAGTGAGCCATGCATGGACTCCTAACCCATGGAAACTGTGAGAAAACAAATGGGTGTGTAGATAATGGCTGTGTGGCAGGGTCAGACTTCATCTCTCTCCCCAATGGGGTGGAAAGAGAGTCAAGACCAACATCAGCCCAAGACTGATCCCTGTGAGGAAGAGGTCAGACATATTTCTACTCTCCAACTTTTTACCAATTCTGACACCAGTTGTGCCCCCCACAGCACTCTCTACTTCTCTGCTAGGTTTGATAATTTGCTCTAGGGCTCACATAGAAATCACAGACAATACTGACAATTAGGGGGCAGTATATTAGGGATGTAACAGGTTATACCTTGGGATTTAGTTCCTCGATCAGGACAGCTTTTTCACCAGCCTTGCCCACAGGCAGGCCTATGCTACTAGGTCCAGCTTAGGCCTGGACCCTTGAACTCAGCCTCCACAGGAAAGCTCCTCTAGGCCTCCTGCATACAGGATCCTCTTTAGTCTGGCCCAAACCCTGCTCAGGCATCAATTAGTGCCTGGAGGCACCGTACTCTGCCAGCAAACCTCTTGCAGATGCTGTTCAGCGCTCTAGCTTTGTGGGTCAGCACACCCACTGTAGCTGCAACTCCATGAGCTCAGGCCATCTTCCTGGTTCTACTGCCAGTTTCCCTGACACTACTTCTTACCATCTCATGTTATCTCTGGTGTTACAGCACTCTGTCTTCTGAATCTAAGAGGTTCTCAGCATAGAGACCCTGGGTCCAAAGGACACACTCTACACCCAGATCTTCATTTTTGATGACAGTAAGGTCCCCTCTTTCCCACCTCTGGGAAGGTTCATTTTAAGCCTAGTGGGATAGAAAAACCAGCCAATCCCCTTATTAGGGTTCCAAACACCTTATTTGCATGGTCCCACCTCCACAAGGTGCTACACATCTTATTTTCATTATTAGTAGTGCTGTCTAATCTCCTTGGTGGGCCACAACACCTTATTTGCATAGTCTCAGCCAATCATTTTACAGGATTCACAAAACTATGGCAAGAAAGGCTATATAAAATGACCATAATGTGTCATTTTTAGCCACTAAATTTGTAGTTATTTTCTACACTGCACAGAAAACTAATACAAAAGGAGAAAGCCACATGAAAAGTAAGAGGAAGGGCCTCTGAGCAGTGAAAAGCATGAATAAAGAAAAGAAGGCTGGGATGTTCTAGGAATTACCAGAAGGCCATGATAGCTAGAAGGAGGGAGATATCGATGAAGCTTACTAGTAGCTAGAATATTCTGCCCACTGTGTGAAGATCAGATTAGGAAAGGGGAAAGTAGAAATTGAGGAGATCAGTTAGGGAGCTCTTTTAGAAATGACAGAAGCTTGATCAAGGGTGGAGGCAACAAAAATACATAAAAGTATATGGTATGAGATAAACGTCAGGACCGGCTTATAGCCTGGCTTGAAGATTAAGGGAAAGAAAGGAATATAAGAAAATGTGTAACTCAGTGGACTGGGTACTATTTACCAAAAGAAAAACATATCTAGAAAGAAACCCAAGAACTTCATTTTAGGCATGTTAAGTTTGAGAAGCCTATGAAGAGGTCAAGTATAAAGGTGTCCATCTGATCTGGGGGAGCTCTGGTAGCACAGTGCCTAAGGCACTTGACTGCTAACCAGAAGGCTGGAGGTTCAAACCCACCAGCCACTCCTTGGAAGGAAGGTTGGGCAATCTACTTCGATAGTGATACTGCCTTGGCAACCCAAGGAGGGGTCACTATAAGTTGGGTCTGACTCTACGACACATAACAACAACAACATCTGATCTGGAACTCAGAGAAGGGATTTAGTCTGGAGAAACAAAGACAGGTGTTATCCACACAGAGTCATGGTCCCACTTTAACAAACTCTCTTTTCTATCACTATAGCACTCTCCATTTATCCCATCCTGATTTCCGTTAGTCATCTGCATACTCATTTCTGCTCTACTGCTATACTATAAATAACCAGAGAGCAGGGATTATGTTTTGCATATATTTTTAGGCTCTATAAAGTACTGTACATAGTAGATGTTCAACAAACATCTCTGAATTGAATCACTGAATTTGAGATAGCGTTTTCAGTCTCTATAAGCTACTAGATGAACGTACGTGCAGGTATATGTTTATATATATATATATATATATATATATATATATATATATACAAGTACTCTTCATTTGTATTACACAGATCACCACAAATTTTATTAAGTGGAAAAGGAAGAGCAAACGTTAATTTCAAAAAATGACCCAATTAGAAGCCATTTATTTCTTAAACTTACTCGGCCTTTTTCTTTCTTGTGTTCTTGATGAAGAGCTTGAACTCGAGCTGTCCACTTACTTTCCTACAAAACAGTAAAACAAGAGTAACGTACTTGCAACCATAAAAGTGAAATCTATGCAAGCTTCCTTTTTAATGGGTACTTGGTGGGGTGAAGAATTACTTTACTCAAAGAATTTGGTCTTTGACCCCTGGTAAGCAGTTGCCATCAAGTAGATTCCGACTTTTTTTTGGAAGTAGATTGCCAGGCCTTTCTTCCAAGGTGCCTTTGCATGGACTTGAATCTCCAGCCTTTTAGTTAGTAGCCAAGAGAATTTGCACAACTCAAAGACTCCTGTTGTTGCTGCTGTTGTTAGGTGTTACTGAGTCAGTTTGGACTCATAGTAACCTCATAAACAACAGAACGAAACAGTTCCTGTGCCATCCTCACAATCGTTGCTGTGTTTGAGCCCATTGTTGTAGCCACTGTGTCAATCCATCTCATTGAGGGTCTTCTTCTTTTTCTTCAACCCTCCACTTTACCAACCATGATATCTCCTTGTCCAGGACTTAGTCCCTCCTGATAACATGTCCAAATCATATAAGATCCAGTCTGGTTACCCTTGCTTCTAAGGAGTATTCTTGTTGTACTTCCAAGACAGATTTGTTCATTCTTCTAGCAGTTTTATGGTATATTCATGATTTTTCATCAACATCATAATTCAAATGCATCAATTATTCTTTGGTCTTCCTTATTCATTGTCCAGCTCTCACATGCATATGAGGTGTTAGAAAACACCATGGCTTCGGTCAGGCATACCTTAGTCTTCAAAGTGACATCTTTGCTTTATAATACTTTAAAGAAGTCTTTTGCAGCAAATTTCCCAATGCAATATGTTGTTTGTTTTCTTTACTGCTGTTTCATAGGAGTTGTGGATCCAAGTAAAATGAAATCCTTGACAACTTCAGTCTTCTTTCCATTTATTATGTTGTTGCTTACTGGCCCAGTTGTGAGGATTACTATCTTCGTTATGTTGAAGTGTAATTCGTATTGAAGGCTGTAGTCTCTGATCATCATCATTAAGCATTTCAAGTCTTGTTTGCTTCCAGTAAGAAAGCTTGTATTATCTGCATATCGCAGGTTGTTAATGAGTCTTTCTTCAATCCTGATGCTGTGTTCTTTTCTCAGATAATCCAGCTTCTCGAATTATTTATGCAGCAAGTATGGTGAAAGAATATAACCCTGATGTATACTTTTCTTGATTTTAAACCACATGGTACCCCCTTGTTCTGTTCGAATGACTGCCTCTTCATCTATATGCAAGTTTCCTGTGAATATAATTAAGTGTTTTGGAATTCCCATTTTTCAAAATGTTATCCATAATTTGTTATGATCCACACAGTAGGATGCCTTTGCATAGTCAATAAAACACAGATAAACATCCTTCTGGTATTCTGTGCTTTCAGCCAAGATCCATCTGATATCACCAATGATATTCTTCATTTCATGTCCTCTTCTGAATCTGGCTTGAATTTCTACCAGTTCCCTGTTGATGTACTACTGCCATCATTTTTTAATTATCTACAGCAAAATTTTACTTGCATGTGATATTAATAATGTCAGAAAGACAGACCAAAGTAGAACATTACATTCATTGTCAAAAAGAACATTTTAAGATCTATCATATAGCACAACATTGTCAGTGACAGGATAATAATCTATACATCTACAAGGGAGACCAGTTCATACAACTATTATGTAAATTTATGCAACCACCACTAATGCCAAAGATGAAGAAATTAAAGATTTTTACCAACTTGCAAAGTTTGAAATTGATCAAACAGGTCCTGAAAACTGGGAGGTGCATGACAAGCAAAGAAAGCAGCAGAAGCAAAAGCAGAAAACTGCATCCTGGGAAACGTGAGTTATTTTGGCACTGTTAAGAGTATCAAGGTGGAGGCAAAGAATGGTAGGAGAGGATGCAAAATCCAACTCCTGAAGGGCCATGTATGCTGGCTAAGGACTGTGGACTTCATTCTGTAAAACATGGGGATCACTAAAGGATTTTAAGCAGGACAATGACATGGTCAGCCTGGCTACAATGTAGAAGGTGGATTTGAGGGAGGAAGGTGAGAAATGAATCAAGTTAAGAAGCAGTGGCAGTTGTCCATATTTGAAAAGCACACTTACCTTTTCAAATGACACATGCTGATCTATTTTTAAAAATTCATAAGCTTTAATCTTTGTTTCCTGGTAAAAGTGTTCCACTAGACCAGTGTTACTAAAATAGCCATGATGAAGACTGTACTTATTACAAGAGCTGATTTCCAAATTATTTTAATCATGTTTGATAAAGGTAAAAGATCACCAGTTTGCTAATGCAGCTGTATACTTAAGCTCTAAAAATCAAGTCAGTGCTTCAATATGCCTTTTGTGTGTGTGTGTGTGCTTTGGGTGCAAATTTACAGAGCAGAATTTGTTTTACATTCAACAGTTCACATACATTTGGTTTCACTCCCCAATTACTATCCCCAACCCTAACCCACTTTCCTCCTCTTCCTTCCCAGTGACCTCCATACCAGTGCCCTTCTTAGTTATGCACTTCTGTCTGTCCAGCTTTTCCTCTGTGTGAATGTTGCCCCTCTGGTGCCCCATGGCTGAGTGCTCCAAGAGATGTATCTCCATAGAGTAGGTGGGTGTATCGCCCTAGGTTGCTCTGCATGTAAGTCTTACTACTGTTGGGCTGAGAACCAGCCCTTGGGAATGAGTTTTATCCCAGGCCCAAAGTGCCACAGTCTTAGGGGTCCCACCAGACTCCATCCAACCAGTAATTCTGGTCATTTTGTGTCTTTGAATTTTGTTCCACGTTTTTCCTCCCACTCCTATCCAGGATCTCCAGTTTTGATCCCTTCCTGAGTGGTTGGCATTGGTAGCCAGGCACCATCTGGTTCTTCTGGTCTCAAGGTCCACCATGTGCTAGGGCAGATTATTTCCAAATGTCCTTGGTTTTCTTCACTCTTCTTTGCTTCAGACAAGAGAAAACCATTAGCTGCACCTTAGATGGCTGCTCAAAAGCTTTTAAGACTCCAGTCACTACTTACCAAAGCAGGTTGTGGAACAAGATTTTTATGTATTGTGTTGTGTCAATTGAGCCTGGTGTCCCCCAGTACTATGGTCCTGAGTTGGCAGATCCGGTGGTTCTCTCTCCCGACGTGTCTGGCTGTCTCTGAGGGACTGCTCCAAGTCTATTTTCTGTTGCTTCTATATGATTGTGGTTATTTTGTACCACTAGTATCTGTGCAAGATTATCCTCACAGCTGAATCTATCATTGGTCTATAGTATATTCCTGTTCACTGACCCCATCTGATCTTCTCAGTTGTCTATGCATTTATCTGTAGCTAATTTGCATATCTTTTGACTGTTAACCAGAAGGCTGGTGGTTCAAACCCACCAGCCGCTTCTCAGAAGGAAGACTGGGCAATCTACTTCTGTAGAGATGTCACTTTGGAAATATGAGGAGGGGTTGCTATGAGTCGAACCAACTCTACACCAGTGAGTGAATGGGTAATGATAACGCACAATTCCTCATGTGTTTGTTGGCCACCAGCATATTGTCTTTAGTGAAGTGTCTGTTCATGTACCTTGCCCATTTTTTAATTGGATTGTTTGTCTTTTTGGTGTTGAGGTGTTTAACTTTTCTATAAATTTTGGAGATAAGTCCTTTGTCAGACATGGCATAGGCAAATATTTTCTCCCAATCAGTAGGTTCTCATTTTACCCTTTTGGAGAAGTCTTTCGATGCACATAAGAATTTAATTTTTAAAAGGTCCCAGTCATCTAGCTTCTCTTCCACCTCCTGTGCATTCTGGGTTATGCTTGATATTCTATTTATGCCATAAATTACGGCATCTAGATTTGTCCCTATTTTATCTTTGATGAGCTTTATAGTTTTGGGTTTTACATTTAAGTCTTTGATCCAACTTGAGTTTGTTTTTGTGTATGGGGTTAGGTATGGGTCTTGTTTCATTTTTCTGCAAGTGGATATCCAATTTTGCCAGCACCTTTGTTAAAAATGCTATTTCTTCCCCCATTTAATAGGTTTTGTTCCTTTGTCAAAGATCAGCTGTCCATAGATGGATTGATCTATTTCTGGGTTTTCAATTCTATTCCATTGGTCTATCTGTCTATCACTGTACCAATACCATACTGTTTTGACTAGTGCGCCTATATAGTAGGTTTTGAGATCCGGGAGTGTGAGACCTCCCACTTTATTCTTCTTCTTCAGCAGTGCTCTGCTTATCCGAGGTCTCTTTCCTTTCCATATGGAGTTAGTAATTGGTTTTTCCATATCCTTAAAAAATGTTGATGGTATCTGGATCGGGGTTGCATTAAATGTGTAGATTGCTTTGGGTAGTAGTGAGATTTTCACAATATTCAGTCTTCCTATACATGAACAAGGAAGGTTCTTCCATTTATCTAGGTCTCTTGTAGTTTCTTGTAGTAGTGTTTTATAGTTTTCTTTGTATAGGTCTTTTGTGTCTCTGATAAAATTTATTCCTAGATATTTTATCTTTTTGGTAGCTATTATAAATGGTATTGTGTTTCTCATTTCCTTTTCCTTTGTTGATGTAGAAGAATTCACCTGATTTTTGTATACTGACTTGTATCTTGCCACTTATATTTTCTTCTCAAATCCACATGAAACATTCTGCCACAAAGCAAGCCTCAATAAACTTAAACAGACTGAAATTATATAAAGCATATTCTCTGATCTTAACAGTGTGAAAAACTGTATTCCATCAAATTTGAAAACCTAGAAGAAATGGACAAATTCCTAGACACATACTACCTACCTCAAGTAGTACAAAAAGGGGCAGAAAATCTAAAGAGACCCATAGCAAGCTTGGTCTATTTTATGATTTTGAGTTTTGTGCCACATTTTTCTTCTACTCCATTCAGGACCTTATATTGTGATCCCTTTCACAGTAGTCAGCAGTGGTAGCAGGATATCGTCTACTTCTTCTGGTCATGGAGTCTGGGGTTCATGTGGTCCAGTAATCTTTGGCCTAATTGTTTCCTTGCATCTTTGAATTTCTTTATTCTTCTTTGCTCCTTCCACATGGTCATCTTGATCCTATCTTCTTTGACACTAGGGTCACAGTATCAGGGTATCCCAGTATCGTAGCTCACCAGGTCCCACACCTACTGGGTAGGAAAGTGAGGTAAAACAAAGCCAGAGGGGTGACAGAGCAAGCAGCCAAGGATCTAGGTAAGGGGAGGGACCCAGGTCCCACCTTCAAAAGGCAGGAAAGCAAGGGAAAGCGAAGTCAGAGAGGACAAAAGGGATCCAGGTAAGGGAAGGGTAGAGAGGTTTTGAAAAGCTAAGTGAGACAAACTTGTCTATCAATTTGTCATACTGTTGTGACTTGTGTGTTGCTGTGAGGCTTGAGGCTGTGCCACCGGTGTTTCAAGTGCTCGCAGGTTTGCATATCATGCACAGGTTTCAATGCAGCTTATAGACTGAGACAGACTAAGAAGAAGGCAGAGGCCATCCACTTCTCAAAGAATTGGCTAGGGAAAACCTTATGAATAGCAGAGAAACACTGTCTGATACATTACTGTGCAACTTTATGAATAGCCCTGAAACATTATCCTACCATGCAGGAGGATGAGCCCTTTAAGTCAGAAGTCTTTCAAAGTACTACTAGGAAAGAGCTGCATCATCAGAGTAGGACCAAGCTTACTGATATAGATAATTAAAGCTTTCAAGACCTCCATTTGCTGATGTGGCATGACTCAAATAGAAGAGAAACAGCTGCAAACATCCATTAATAATCAGAATGGAATGTACGAAGTATGAATCTAGGAAAACTGGAAGCTGTCAAAAAAGAAATGGAACACATGAAGATTAATATCCTAGGCATTAATGAGCTGAAATGGACTGGTTTTGGCCATTCTGAATCAGACAACCATATGATCTACTATGCCAGGAATGACAATTTGAAGAGGAATGGCATGGCATTAATCATCACAAAGGATGTTTCAAGATCTGTCCTAAAGTACAATGCTGTCAGTGATAGGATAATATCCATACACCGACAAGGGAGACCAGTTAATACGACTATTACTCAAATTTATGCACCAACCACAAAAGCCAAAGATGAAGAAACTGAAGATGTTTATCAACTTCTGCAGTCTTAAATTCACCTTACGTGCAATCAAGATGTGTTAATTATCATTGGTGACTGGAATGCAAAAGTTGAAAACAAAGAAGAATCACCAGTAGTTGGAAAATTTGGCCTTGGTGACAGAAATAATGCTGGAGATCGTATGACAGAATTTTGCAAGACCAACAGCTTATTCACTGCAAATTCATTTTTTCAACACAAATTGTGGCTATACACTTGGACTTCACCAGATGGAATACACAGGAATCAGATTGACTAAATCTGTGGCAAGAGGCAATGGAAAAGCTCAGTATCTTCAGCCAAAACAAGGCCAGGAGCTGACTGTGGAACAGACTATCAACTGCTCATATGCAAGTTCTACGTGAAGTTGAAGACAATTAAATCAAGTCCACAAGAACCAAAATACGATCTTGAATATATCCCTACTGAATTCAGAAAGCATGTAAAGAATAGATTTGATGCACTGAACACCAGTGACTGAAAACCAGAAGAACTGTGGAATGACATCAAGAGCATCATCCATGAAGAAAGCAAGACATCATTAAAAAGATGAGAAAAGAAGACCACAATGGATGTCAGAAGAGACTCTGAAACTTGCCCTTGAGCAAAGAGTAGCTAAAGCAAATGGAAGAAATGAAAAGATAAAAGAGCTGAACAGAAAATTTCAAACAGCATCTCGAGTAGACAAAGCCAATTACTATAATGAAATGTGCAAAGACCTGGAGTTAGAAAACCAAAAGGGAAGAATACACTTGGTATTTATCAAGCTGAAAGAACCGAGGAAAAAAGTTAAGCCTTGAGTTGCAATACTGAAAGATTCTATGAGCAAAATATTGAATGATGCAAGAAACATCAAAAGAAGATGGAAGGAACACACAGAGTCACTGTACCAAAAAGAACTGGTTGATCTTCATCCATTTCAGGAGGTGGTATATGATCAAGAACCAATGGTACTGAAGGAAGAAGTCAAAGCTGCACTGAAGGAATTGGCAAAGAACAAGGCCCCTGGAACTGATGGATTACCCACTGAGATGTTTCAACAAATGGATACCCCACTGGAGGCACTCACTGGGTTATGCCAAGAGATCTGGAAGACAGCTACCGGGCCAACTGTACCCATTCCAAAGAAAGGTGATCCCACAGAATGTGGAAATTATTGAACAATATAATTAATATTGCATGCAAGAAAAATCTTACAGAAGATAATTCAAGAAAGGTTGCAGCAGTTATTGACAGAGAACTTCCAGAGGTGTAGGCTGGATTCAGAATAGGATGTGGAACAAGGGATATCATTGCTGATGTCAGATGGATCTTGGCTCAAAGCAAAGAATACCACAAAAAATGTTTACCTGTATTTTACTGACTATGCAAAAGCATTTGATTGTGTGGATCATAACAAATTGTGGATAACATTGAAAAGAGTGGGAATTTCAGAACACTTATTGGTACTCATTAGTACCTGTACATAGACCAGAAGGCTGTCATTGGAACAGAACAATGGATATGGCATGGTTTAAAATCAAGAAGGGAGTATGTCAGGGTTGTACCCTTTCACCACACTTATTCAGTCTATATGCTGAGCGAATAATACAAGAAACTGGACTATATGAAGAAGAATGTGGCATTAGGATTGGAGAAAGAATCATTAACAACCTGTGATACACTGATGACACAACTTTGCTTGCTAAAAGAGAGGCTGACTTGAAGCACTTACTGATGAAGATTAAAGAATACAGTCTGAAGTATGGATTACATCTCAATATAAAGCAAACAAAAATTCTCACAATTGGACTTATAAGCAGCATCACAATAAATGGAGAAAAGATTGAAGTTGTCAAAGACTTCACATTGCTTGGTTCTGTAACTGATGTCAATGAGAGCAGCAGTCAGGACATCAGACAACATACAGCAATGGGCAAGTCAGCTACAAAGGACCTCTTTCAAGTGCTGAGGAGCAAAGATGTCTCCTTGAGGACTAAGGTGCGCTTGACATAAGCCATGATATTTTCAATCGCCTCATATGCATGTGAGAGCTGGACAATGAATAAGGACAACTGAAGAAGAATTGATGCTTTTGAGATGTGGTACTGGTGAAGAATGCTGAAAGTACCATGGACTGCTAAAAGAACTAACATATCTGTCCTGGAGAAAGTGCATCCAGAATGCTACTTGGAAGTGAGAATGGCCAGACTTTGTCTGAACTACTTTGGTCATGTTGTCAAAAGGGACCATTCCCTGGAGAAGGATGTCATGCTTGGTAAGGTAGAGGGTCAACGAAAGAGGGGAAGTCCCTCAACGAGATGGATTGACACAGTGGCTGCAGTGATGGGCTCAAGTATAGCAGGGATCGCAGAGCTGGTGCAGGAGCGGGCAGTATTTCGTTCTGCTTTGCATAGGGTCACTATGCATTGGAGACAATTCGATGGCACCTAACAACAACAACAGCATCTTGCCACTTTGCTGGACCTCTCTATTAGTTCCAGTAGTTTTTTGTTTGTTTGTTTGTTTATTTGTTTTTGCTGAATCTCTTGGGTTTTCTATGTATAGGATCATGTCATCCACAAATAGAGATAGCTTTGCTTCCCCTTTGCCAATTTTGATGCCTTTTATTTCTCTTTCTTGCCTTATTGCCCTAGCTAGGACTCTGGTAGCATAGTGGCTAAGACACTTGCCTGCTAACCAGACAGCTGGCGGTTCAAACCCACCAGCCACTCCTCGGAAGGAAGGTTGGGCAATCCTACGTCCATAGTAATACTTCCTCGGAAACCCAAGGAGGGGTCGCTATGAGTCGGGTTTGACTCGACAGCACATAACAACAACAACAGGACTTCCAATACAATGTTAAATAGAAGTGGTGATAGAGCGCATCCTTGTCTAGTTCCCATTCATAAGGGGAATGCTTTCAGTCATTCTTCATTAACAATAATGTTGGCCATTGCCTTTGCATATATGTCCTTTATTGTTGAGGAATTTCCCTTCTATCCCTATTTTGCTGAGTTCTGAATGGATTTTATCAAATATCTTTTCTGTGTCAATTGATATGATCATATGGTTCTTTTGTTTTATTTTGTTTATGTGGTGGATTACATTGATTGCTTTTGTGGTGTTGAACCATCCTTGCATACCTGGTATGAATTCCACTTGGTCAGGATGTATTGTTTTTCTGATATGCTGTTGTATTCTGTTGCCTAGGATTTCATTGGGAGCTCTGGTAGCATAGTGGCTAAGGCACTTGACTGCTAACCAGAAGACTGGTGGTTCAAACCCACCAGCCACTCCTCGGAAGGAAGATAGGGCAATCTACTTCCGTACTTTCGTACTGCCTGGGAAACCCAAGGAGGGGTCGCTATGAGTCGGGTCCGACTTGACGGTACATAACAACAACAACAACAAGGATTTCATTGAAGATTTTTGCATCTACATTCTTGAGGGATATTGCTCCGTAGTTCTCCTCTTTAGTGGTGTCTTTCCCTGGTTTTGGTATCTTCATAAAATGAATTTGAAAGCATTCCATCTTTTTCTATGTTCTCGAACAGCTTGAGTAGTATAGATGTCAATTCTTCCCTGAATGTTTGGTAAAATTCTCCAGTGAAGTCATCAGGACAGGACTTTTTCTTGTGGGAAGTTTTTTTATGACCTGTTCAATTTCTTCCTTTGTTATGGGTCTGTTCAAGTATTCTATGTCCAACTGGGATAGTTTAGGTAGGTCTTGTGTTTCTAGAAACTAGTCCATCTCTTCTAGCTTCTAAAATCTGTTGGAGTACAGTTCTTCATAATATTCTGTCAATATGTTTTTAATCGGTTCAGCTGCGATGGTGCCCTTTTCCTTTATTTTTCTTGTTATTTGCATCTTCTCTTTCTTTTCTTTTGTTAGATTTGCCAGTGGTTTGTCAATTTTGTTCATCTTTTTGAAGAACCAAATTCTTGTTTTGTTGATTTTCTCTATTGTTTTTATGTTTTGTTTTGTTTAATTTTGCTCCGCTCTCTATTATTTCCTTACTTCTGGATACTGTAGCTGTTTTTTGTTGTTCTTTTTCTAATTGTTGAAGTTGTTGAGTTAGAGTGTTGAATTTGTTTCTTTCCTCTTTTTTGATGTGTGCATTTATTGCTATAAATTGACCTCTGAGTACTGCTTTTGCTGTGTCCCATAGATTTTGGTAAGATGTAGCTTCATTCTCATTTGTTTCTAGGCATTTTTTAATTTCACAATTTATTTCTTCTGTTACTCAGTAGTTTTTGAGCAGTGTATTATTCAACTTCCACATATTTGGTATTTTTTCCTTGATCTTCCTATTATTAATTTCTAATTTTATAGCAGTGTGGTCCAAGAAGATATTTTGTAGTATTTCAATGTTTTTGAATTTATTAAGGTTTGTTTTATGTCTTAGTGTATGATCTATTCTGGAGAATGATCCATGTGCAAAGGAAAAGAATGTGAATTGTGCTTTTGTTGGGTGGCTGTTGTTGTTATGTGGAGTGCTCTGTATATGTCTATGAGGTCGAGGTGATTGATTGTGTTGTTGAGTTCTTCTGTATCTTTGTTGAGTTTTTTTCTAGTTGATCTGTCCCTCCTTGAAAGCGGTGTGTTAAAGTCCCCTATCACTATTGTAGAGTCGTCTATTTTCCCTTTCAATTCAGTTAGTATTTGCCCCGGAAGGAAGGTTGGGCAATCTACTTTCATAGTGATACTGCCCCAGAAACCCAAGGAGGGGTCACTATGGGTCGCATCTGACTCCATGGCAATGGTTGCATTGTGTTCCGTTCATGTATTTTAGAGCACTTTCACTGGGTGCATAAATATTTATTATGGTAATGTTTTCTTGGCCAATTGACCCTTTCAGCATCATATACTGTCCTTCTTTGTGCCTTATGCTGTTTTTCACCTCAAAGTCTATTTTATCAGAAATATTGCCACTCCTGCTCTTTTTTGGTTACTGCTGGCTTGGTATATTTTTTTTCACCCCTTAACTTTTATTTTTATTTTTGTGTTAAGGTGGGTCTCTTGTAGGCAGCATAACAATGGGTCTTCTTTTATTATCCAATCTGCCACTCTCTTTCTCTTGACTGTCCATTCACATTGAGTGTAATTAGTAATAGGTAGCAGGAGCTCTGGTGGTGTAGTGCCTAAGGCATTTGACTGCTAACCAGAAGGCTGGTTGTTCAAACCCACCAGCCACTCCTCGGAAGGAAGGTTGGGCAATCTACTTCCACAGTGATTCTGCCTATGAAACCCAAGGGGGAGTCACTCTGAGTTGGATCCAACTCAATGACGGTAAGTTTAGTGATAGGTATGAACTGATTGCTGTCATTCTATTGTGTTTCTTGTCATGTTGTTGGAGATTTCTTTGGTCCAAATACTTTCCTGTGCTGAGTTCATTTAGGTATCAAGTGTTTCTTCTCTTTTCTTCTTTATTGTTGGTTTTGTGTTAAATCCATATATTCCTTCTTTCTGGGTTTGCTTAGGGGGATTGTTCATTTTCTCTGTAGTTACCCTGGAGTGAATTCTTTTCTCTATAATTTTGGAACAGTATGTTCTATAGGACATTGCCATGTCTTTCTCTCCATTTGGAAGTTTTGTACTTAGAACTATTATTCCTTCTACGTCATATGCAGATTGACTCTCTTGTTTCTTTGTGTACAATGTTTTATGAGCTTATTTTGAGCATCTCTTTCTGGTTTGGTTTTAGTGTTGATTTCAAGTGTCCTGATTTTAATTCTTGGTTCTCTGTTGCAGGTTCTCTATTGAAAGGACTACCTTAAGCATTTCTTGTAAGGTTGGTCTGGTTTTCACAAAATCCCTTAATTTCTGTTTGTCTGAAAATGTCTTGATTTCACCCTCATATTTGATGGAAAATTTGGCTGGATACAGAATTCTTAGTTGGAAGTTCTTTTTCTTCAGTGTTTTATATATGCCATCCCATTGCCTTCTTGCCTGCATGGTTTCTGCTGAATAATCAGAACCGAATCTAATTGCTTGTCCATGGTAGTGACATTTCTTTTTTCCTGAGCTGCTCGCAAGATTCTTTGTCTTTGGTGTTACAGCATTTGATTATGTATGTCTTGGTGACATTCTCTTGGATCTATTCTGTATGGGGTTCATTGATCTTCTTAGACAAAAATCTTTTCTTCCTTCTTGATCTGGGGAAAATTTTCTGTTAGCAAGTCTTCCACAATTTTCTCAGTGGGTTTTATTTTATTTTATTTTTGCCTCCTCTTGTTCTGGAATTCCAATGAGGCATATGTTGTTTCTTTTCATGTCATCCCATATAAGTCTTGAGGTCTCTTCATTTCTCTTAAATCTTTGTTCTGATTTTTCTTCATACAGATTGGTGTAAGGGATTTATCTTCTAGTTGGGAAATGCATTCTTCAGCCAGTTCTAGCCTATTGCTTCTATAAAAGAGAATTGTGTAACTCTGTAATTTTAGTGTTCATCTTCTGGATTTCTAACTGCTGCTTTTTTTATGAGTTCTGATTGTGTGTTAATCTTGTTATTTTGTTCTTGAATGGTTTTCCTGAATTTTAGGGTACTGTCTGTATTCTCCTTGATTCTGTGTATGGTTTCCTTGAACTTTTGTAGAGTTTTATAAACGTATCTTCTAAATTCCTTCTCAGGTAATTCTATTGCCTCTCCCTCATCTATGTTAAATAAGTTTTTAGTATGGGGTTTTATTTCTATTGTCTTGTCCTGTTTTTTTTTTTGTTTGTTTGATTTGAGGTTGCCTGGTGTTTCCAAGACATTTTGAAGTTGTTGTCTTTAACTGTTAGTTACGTATTGATTTGTTTCCCCTTTATTCTATATTTAAGTATATTTGCAAGGGTGCAGCTGGTGTATTTTATTTTTTTGATTATTAATTCAGGTGTGCTGGGTTGCTCAGCAGTTTTGTGTTGATGGAATCACTGTAGGGAGTGTGGATGCAGGTCTCTGTTTGTCGTGAAGGGGATTTAGAGTTGGGATGAGCAAGTGTTGTGGTGGCTTACTGTGGTTTTTCTAGTGGGTGAGGCAGGGGAGAAGGGAAAAAAGAGGAAGAAAAAGAAAGAAAAAAAAAAAGGCACCAGTAGCAAGTCCCCACTTTCCACATTTCTGTAATTACTGCTGGTTCCAGGGTTTTGTTTTGAGTCTGCTTGGGATGGCTACCAATGATGACGTTTTGTGACCCACAGTTCAAAATCAGCAAAGACCCCAATGGTTATGAGGCCACTACTTTCCACTTGGGTAGGAAAGCCACAAAAACTCCATACCCCAGTCCATTCTGTGCTAAAAAGCTGTCATGAAAGAGCTGAATCCCAGCCTTGCACTGCAAGCTCATCCCAGGGGCTGCCCACCTGCAGTGAGTTTCTTCCCTTTCCCCTTTCTGCTCTCAACTCAGCAGCAACCTGAACCACAGAGGTTTCTGCTCTGTTTCTCAGAAATGTTACGCACTTAGTCAGCTCAGTTCCTAAGGTTACGATCAGAAGGTCTTGCTGTGGGTAGCCCAAGTCCCTGAAGCCACTTTGGTTCCGTGGTGCCCCTCCTCTCACACACAAGGCTTTCTCCTATACTGCTTAAGAGTTTTCCACCTCTCCATCTCCCCCACCGGCCGGGAAGGTTTGTTTATTTTCCCAGCTGTTTACTCTGTTTTTTTTTTTTCCTCTGTCTCCACTAAAATCTGGCCCTCTCTAAGTTAATGAGCTGTTCACAGCCCCAGAATCCCTGCTTTCAACTGCTGCACCTAATTTTTCAGGAATTAAAATACTAGAGGGAATAAACATGTAGGCTACAGGTACAAAGCCATCTTCCAATCCCTCCCCTTCAATATACCTTTTTATACTTTTTGACAGTGAGAACTACATTGAAAGAGTGAAAAATAAAGACTATGATAATACTAGCCAATTCTAATAGACATTATGTTAGAAAAACAATGAAACAATTCTTCCAACTGTTAATTTGAGGAAAGAACTCTCTATCTATTTCTATCAGTCAATCATCAAGCATCTACTGAACAACTGTTATGAATTTCACATGTATCAGGAAACAAACAAAAAGAACTAGTCACCTTCATGGTCATGGAAAGAGAATATTTCTTCTGTAAATGCTGTGTACAGGAAATTATTTCACTAAAAAAAATTAATCCATTTCCACAGTTACTACCCAGTTTTACATACCTGACTATCAAGAAGTTGCATCACATTTTGAAAATCCTGGGGATACTGAGGACGGTCCTCTTTAAACTCATGTGCATCTTTTAACGTGCCTATGTTGGATTTGATCTGTATATTGGACTTCTGTATTTCTGACAATTGCTGTAGGATAAAATTCAAAATCAATGATACAAATATTTTATAAGACTGAAACAGAATGTAAAATTAAGAAGCATGTAATCATGTCTTAATCTGACTATCCCATCAAAAGCTCATTTTGCTTCTCCTACCTTTTCCCAGTGGTTTTCCTGTTTTGTTTCTACTACTTTTGGGTCTTTTTAACTGACAGTGCACATGGTTTAAAAAAAAAAAAAAAAGGAAAGAAAGGAAAATGAACATTCTAATCTCAAACAACATGTCTTTAAACATTTGATAAGCAAGTACTAGTTATCAGAAACATAGGAAATGGGTACAGCTGGTTCTCAAATTAAAATAAGATAATTTAGTGAAGAGGCTAACATTGTTTAGGGACTGCATCAGTAATCCATTTATGCCATAATGTTTAATTTTACCTTTTGCTTGTTATTTCCAAAGTTTGTTGCTGTTGCTAGCTGTTTTTGAGTTGACCCCCAACTCACGGCAACCCCAGGTAAAACGTTGCCTGGTCCTGTGCATCCCCATGATCAGGTGGAGATCTAACTGTTGTGATCTATAGGGTTTTCACTGGCTGATTCTTGGAAGTACATCATCAAACCTCTCTCCCTAGTCCATCCTAGTCTGGAAGCCTGCTCAGCACCACAGCATCACTCCTGCTGACAGATGGGTGGTGGCCATGCATGAGGTAGACTACCTAGAAATCGGACCCAGGTCTCCCACATGGAAGGTGAGAATCCAAACTGAACCACCACTACTTCTTTACTTCCAAAGTTACTGGTAGTAAAAATCCTTGGAAAACCACAGAAGTGTCCTATGTTAAACTTCAGAAATAAAAGGGTGGAGTAGCATAAATTCTACTCTTTAAGTATGAACTGCAAATACTATCTTCCCTCCAAAGAGTACAGTGCAGAATCCTGGCAAACACTACCTAAGCCAGGTGATCAAGGTGAGCATCAACATAAATCATGTTGACAGTGAACATCCTTGATAAAATGTGATAAAAATGGTGCTTTACCTCTGTGTTCTTCCTCCCCAAAGATCAGAAAGCACCGTTCAAACCCACCAGCTGCTCCTCGGAAGGAAGATGGGGCAATCTACTTCCGTAGTGATACTGCCTCGGAAACCCAAGGAGGGGTTGCTATGAGTTGGGGCCAACTCGACAGCACGTAACAACAACAACACAATATACCTGGATCAGTAATCCCCAAATTTATCAAGATCATAAAAAATAAGGACAGTCTGAAAAATGGTCACAAAAGGAGGCTAAGGAGACAAGTAAATGCAACACACAGGACCCTAGAACAGAAAACGGACATGAGGTAAAAACTAAGGGATCTAAATAAAGTATGAATTTTAGTTAATAATAACATTTCAATGCTTGTTCACTAATTGTAGCAAATGTTCCATACTACTTTAAGATGGTAATAGGGGATATTGTGTGGGATGGGGGAATTAAACGGGAATTCTTTGTACCGTCAGACAATGAATAAGGAAGACCGAAGAAGAGTCGATGCTTTTGAGTTGTGGTGCTGGTGAAGAATGCTGAAAATATCATGGACTTTTGAAAGAACTAACAAATCTGTCCTGGAAAAAAATGCAGCCAGCATGATCCTTGGAAGCAAGAATGCCCAACTTTGTCTCACCTACTTTGGTCATGTTGTAAGAAGGGACCATTCCCTGGAGAAGGATGTCATGCTTGGTAAAGCGAAGGGTCAACAAAAGAGGGGAAGGCTCTCTACAAGATGGATTAACACAGTGGCTCCAACGATGGGCTCAGGGATAGCAAGTGTCGTGGAGCTGGCAAAGGACTGGGCAGTGTTTTGTTCTGCTGTACTTGGGATTGGTATGAGTCAGAGACGACTCAATGGCACCTAACAACAACAAACAACTTTGTACTGTCAGCTTAGTTTTTTTTCTAGAAATCCGTGACAGTTTCTGAAAATAAAGCCTAGTTAACTTTTTCAAAAAAAGAGGAAACATCTATAGCCAAAAAGTGATGAATGGACAAATGTGATGTATCCATACAATAGAATATTATTCAGCCATAAAAATGAAGTGATACATGCTACAACATGAATGAACCTTGAAAACATTAGGCTAAAGTGAAAGCTAGTCACAAAAGACCACATATTATATGATTAATTTCATTTTGTTTACTTAAAATGTCCAACATAAATCCATAGAGATAGAAAGAAAATTAGTAGTTACCTAGGGCTGGGGGCTTAGCGCAAATGGGAGTGACTGCTAATGGTTATGAAGTTTCTTTTTGAATTGATGAAGATGTTCTAAAATTGATTATGGTGATGACAGTATAACCTTCTGAATATACTAAAAAATACTGAATTGTATACTTTAAATTGTGTGGTTATATGAACTATGTCTCTATAAAGCTGTTTGTTTGTTTTTAAAAAAAACACAATAGGGCAGGAGGGTAAAGTTGTAAAATCAAGTTCTATTCCATGATTATCCTGGAGGCAGGAGCAGAACCAAAGAGGGAGCGTCAGACAAAAGAACTAGAACTGGCAATTCATTACTAAGGAGGAAATAAGTGCCGCCTTGATGGGGAAGATTTAACAAGCCAGCCTTAAACTGGGTAGTATCAAACTCTACCTCTGTGGATAATTCAGCATCTTACTTGGAGAAGGGTTACAGATGTGAGTTCAAGAGAAGATCACAAGTATGTGTGGTAAATGCAAGTATTTCCCAGAAGTTCTGATGCTTATGAAGAACAGGATCTACGAAGAAGTGATATGTGAGTAACTGAGCCAATAGGACGTTGGCTGAAGGAAACTCTACAAAGAGATAATGAGTCATCCAAAGTCATTTCCCCTCAACTTTTTATTTAAAAATTTCAAACCAAAGAAAAGTTGAAAGAAGAGTACAATGAAAAGTTGAAAAAAGAGTACACCCATTTCATCTTCACCAATTGTGGACACTGTGACACATTTCCTTTTTAAATGTGACTAAGAAACTCACTGCCCTCGTGTCGGTTCTGACGCATAGCGACCCGTCCTTGGGTTTCCAAGGCAGTATCTCTATGGAAGTAGATTGCCCAGTCTTCCTTCCAAACCGTGGCTGGTGGGTTTGAACTGCCAGCCTTCTGGTTAGCAGTCAAATGCCTTCAGCACTATGCCACCAGAGCTCCCTATAAAAATGGCAGGGGCTGGCAAACTTTTTCTGTAAAGGGAGAGATACTAATATTTTTGGCTTTACAGGCAATGTTCTATTGCAACTACTCATTCTCTACAACTATAAACTCACTGCCATCGAGTTGAATCCAGCTCGTAGTGACCCCTCCTTGGGTTTCCCAGGTGGTATCTCTATGGAAGCAGATTGCCCAGTCTTCCTTCTGAGGAGTCGCCAGCCCTCTGGTTAACAGTCAAATGCCTTACGCACTATGTCACCAGAACTTCCTCTACTATAGTATGACATAACTGCAGACAATACATAAATGAGTAAGCATACCTATGTTCTAATGAAACTATACTGCCAGACATTGAAATTTATTTATGGATACATATCATGAAATATTCTTCTTTTGATTTTTTTCAACCACTTAAAAACATAAAAACCATTCTTGGCCCACTGGGCATACAAAAACAGGTGGCATGCCAGATTTGGTCCACAGGTCATGAACCCTATACTACAGTTTAAAGAGTTTTTTGGGGGGAAGGATCTTAGCTGTGTAAGGAGCTCTAGTAGATAGCGGTTAAAGCATTTGGCTACTAATCAGAAAGGTCAGCAGTTCAAACCCACCAGCAACCCTGTGGGAGAGAGATGAGGCAGTCTACTTCCATAAAGATTTATAGCCTTGGCATTGAAGAAGAGAAAGACATAGAGAGGTACATGGGAAGTACAGACAACAAAAATGAACCCTCTTGCACATATAATACAGCATACTCAGTGAAGGCAAACACAGGTATATGGGTGGATAGATGGGTGGACAGGCTGAAATATTAGGTATCTATATGAAGTGGAGAGTGCACCCAAGAACATGTATAGGGTTGGCAGACAGTGGTCCAATAACTTTATGTATATGATCTGAATTCCCCGGTGTATAATGGGGCTGACAAGGGGCAAGGTTGTAGTCACTGCTTGGTCACAGCCAGCTACCCAGAGGGACCGAGTAGTTGAACCTGTGGGCTCGAGACCATAATCCCAGAAGACATCAAGCTCAATTGGCATAACATACTACATAAATCATTGTTCCACCTTCTACTATGGCTAGTAGAGACTGAGATCTTAAAAGCTTGTAAGCTGCCATCTAGATGCAACAATGGGTCTCTCCTTGTCCAGGGCCAAGAAGAATGAAGAAAACCAAAAATTCATGGAAACAATCAGTCCTAGCGACTGGTACACCATCCGATCTGCAGCCTATATGACTATGAGACCAGAAGAAATAGACGGTGCTCGGGTACTACTGTCAACCACTTAAAAGAGGATCTTTGTAGGAGATCCTGGATAGACAGGGGGAACAATGTGGAACAAAACTCAAAATCATTTGAAAAAAAAAAGTGGGGACAGGTTTACTGGCCCAATCGAGCCTGGTGGAACCACTGAGACTATGGCCCCTAGCTGCCCTTCAGGTCTGGATTTGAACACACACCTGTAGCTTCCAATCAAGCAGTAGACAGGCATACCAGTTGAGCATTTATCTCAGGCAGATACACTCCATGGAGAGAACAAGCAAGAGAGAAAGAAGGACTGCTCAGGTACAGGGAGATAGCTCAGGGGGTAGGAGTATATGGAAGGATGGTCACAGGGAAGCGGTACCTATCGGGAGGAAGTGGGAGAGGAGATGTTGCATTGTGCTAAATTGTGGTCAATGTCATGAGACAAAGTGTATGTGATCTGCTGTATGGAAAGTGTATTTGCTCTGTAAATTTTCACCCAAATCACAATAAAAATAAAAATTAAAAAAAAAAAAAAAAAGATTTATACCCTTGGAAACCCTATGGGAAAGTTCTACTCTGTCCTCAAGGGTTACTATGAGTCAGAATCAACTCAATGGCAGTGGGTGTGGTTTGGTTTTTTCTTAGGAGTATTTCAAAAATAACCTTTTATTTGAGTTAATAAAACTTGTTGGCCCCTAGAGGGTGCTCAGGTATTTTTCTTCCCTCTGCTCCCTCCCTTACCTTTTCCTCCTCAAGGATGACTCATGATTAAACCTGCCCAGGGAGCTCAGGTGAACTGTGAGTTGCAGGACAGTGATTGGCCATTTTCACAGAGGATGAAGGTCCCAGCCCAGTTGAGTTAGTCTCTATCATTCATGTATGTGATGAGGGTAGTGTGGCCAGTGTGGAATTTTCACCCAAATCAGGAGAGCGGGCCAGGAGAGCGGGCTCAGTTAGCCACATCCTGTCTCCCTACCCTCCAACCCCCTTACCATCCAGGAGTGGGGCAAGGAAGAAGACTGGCAAAAGTTTTTGCTCTGGTTTTCTGGATCACCTTCCTTTTCCCCCTACACTGGTGATCTACATCAGCCTTTATGGCCACGACAGTGGTAAGTTTTAAAACACAGAGAGGGGCTCATGGTTTAAGGCTACTCAAATCTAACCAGCTAATGAAAGAGGGTGGTGTAGTGGATAAGGCATTTGGCTGCTAACCAGAAGGTCAGCAGTTGAAACTCAACAGCCACTCTGAAGAAAATGGGGCAGGCTACTTCCATAAAGATTTACAGCCTCAGAAACCCAGCAGGAGTTGCTATGAGTAAGAATCAACTTGACAGCAGTAAGCTTGGTTCTTTGGTTTAATGAACAAGGGACCCTCCATGATACAACCAAATGCATCTTACAGGTGTGCTACACTGGGAAATTTGGTGCCAAAGCACCTGCTCTCAACACCATGCCTTGTCTGACTTGCTCCTTCTTCTTGATTGCCTTTCAAGACTCTAAGGAAGAAGGGTATCTAGGCCAAGGGACAATAAGGGAATTTTTGGGTCCTCTGGCCATCATGCCATTCTAATATCACCTCCCAAGGCAACACTCAACTCTACTAATACTATGAGAATTTCTAGGTTAATACTTACATATTCTAATGCTGAATTCTTGGAAGTTAATTCTTTAAACTCCTTCATAAACATCTCCTTGACTTTTTCCATTTCATCAACTAGCTTTTCCTTTTCTTCTTCTTTCCATCTACCAAATAACTTCAGAAAGTCTTCCTCCTTTGTTTTCTGCATTTCATATTCCTGAAATTATTTTAACACATGTCTTTAAAATTTCTGATATGGAGCAAATATGCAAAATTTTAAATAAATGGTCATACCTTTACTTGAAATGTGTTAGCTAGTATTGATTATTTCAGCTAGGTTTGTAAAAATACTTCATACAATGGCAGGTCTGTGCACAATAATATATGGAAGCCAAGGCAACACTAAACATCCTTTTGTTCTTACATTTCTTAAAGTACAAAACAAAGGCCCAAGACCTCAAACTTTCTATATTCTATAACCTTGTATAGTAGATAGGCAATGATATATAAAACATAAACATACTTTATGCAAAAACATCACTTGAGTGTTAGAAGAATCCTTGACACCAGATCAATTCGGGTAGGGGAGTCCCATTTCAGGAGTGCCTGGGTGGCACAAATGGTGTCAAGTGTTCGATACTAGCCAAAAGGGTGGCAGTTCGAACACACCCAGAAGTGGCCTGGAAGACAGGCCTGGTGATCTACTTCTGAAAGTTCAGTCTTGAATACACCACAGAGCACAGTTCTCTACACGCGTGGGCTTGAAACTGACTCAGCGGCAACTAACAACAACAACAACAAGCCCCATTCTACCAACCAAAAAATACAGATTTAGATTTATACCAGCTAGACTCAAGGTCAGGAGCTCTGGTAGCATCGTGCCTAAGGCACTTGACTGCTAACCAGAAGGCTGGAAGTTCAAACCCACCAGCCACTCCTCAGAAGGAAGGTTGGGCCATCTACTTCTGTAGTGATGCTGCCTCGGAAACCCAAGAAGGGGTCGCTATGAGTCCAGTCCAACTCCAAAGCACATAACAAACAACAACAACAACAGATTCAAGGTCTAGTTGACCATTACTTGATTTCTCACCTAAAACAGCAGAACTGAAGGATCAGATGAAAAAAAAAGAAATCCCATCAATCTGTAGGCTCTAGTGCTCCAATAAAATGTGGTGTTTTGTTGTTAGGCATTAATATCAGGGCACCGTGAAGAACACAGGATGTCTGTATTCAAAATCATTTATCAACTGTATGACTTGTGTGCAAGTTATCCCCCAAACTCCTTTTTCTTCCTGTGTTCAACAGAACAATAATGGTACCTTCCTCTGAGATTTGTGATAAAGATTAAAGGAGTTAATATGTGGAAAGCACTTAGAGCAGTGCCTGGCACACCATCAGGGCTCTAGAAGCATGAGCTAAGGTAACTATATTAGTTCACACTTAAAATTCAATGCTAATGAAGCATCCAAGAGGAACAGGAAAATCCATAGAGAAAGAAAGTGAATATCAGGGGCTATAAGAAGTGACTGCTAATGGGTTCAGGGTTTCTTTGAGGGCTGAATTAGCCCTGGAATTAGATAGTGGTGATGGTTGCACAACCTTGTGAATATATTAAAAACCACTGAATTGTGCACTTTAAAAAGGTGGATTTTATGATATGTGAATTACATCAATAATTTTAAAAAAGCAAGCATATGCTATTTGGAGAACACGAGAAATGGAAAGCTATTTCAGTGACCAGGTATCTCGGTTTCAGGACCTGGAACAGAATTCGGTTAAGATATAAAAGAAGCTAACTTTGAATGGATAAACAAATTATGCTACATCCATATAACAGAAAACTACTTTGTAATAAGAAGGAACAAACTCCTGATACATGCATGCATACATACATACATACAAAGCAGCAGCAACAGCTAACTTATAAACATAAGGAATATCAAGGTGACAAAAGAGGAAAGAATTGGATATCTTTGATGGCTGGAAGGGGCTGGTAATGAAGAGCAAAGTTTGACATTATCTCTGCAGGCAGGGCAGTTCAGGTTAAAGTATAAAAGGATAGAAACATACCCCTTTGCATCACTGAAGGAAACTGCACTATTAAGTTTTAAATCTTCAAAAAACAGAACAGAACTGTATTTCCAGCAATATGCTTTGTTGGTTAAAGTACTAAAGAGTCAACCGGTCACATTTTATTAAACTCCATGAACCCTAGTGTCCTTTGTTTATTAGAGTCCATGCCACAATTTAATCACATTCAGAGAACTGAAATTAAAATAGAGCAGGTCCACACCACTCATGAATTCTGTATCTGCAAGTTTGCCAACTTGCTAAAATTTATTTGCAACTCCCAAACCAATACTTGTGATGCTTTGGAAGACATTCGGGGAGAAAACTTTTGAGTTGCCCAATGCACAGGCTAGCTCATATCCACTAACAGTGTTCCCAGGGGCTTTACACAGTATTTTGTTGTTGTTGGGTGCTGTCAAACTGATTTTTCCAACCTACAGCAACTGCATGCAAGAGTAGAACTGCCTCATGGGATTTTCTTGGTAGTCATCTTTACAGAAGCAGATCACCAGATCTTTCTCCTGTGGAGCCCCTGGATGGGTTGCAAACACCAATCTTTGGATTATCAGCTTAGCTCTTAACTGTTTGTGCCACCTGGGCTATTAGACAACATAACTGCCATGAATAATGAGAATGTACCATACCACTGATCCAGAATTTAGCACCATACCTTAGAAAATCTGACTGCATGGGCATGCTGGGCTGCCTCCAGCTGAGACTTGGTGAGCTGCAGCTGCTCCTTCAACATGTCAATCTCATCCTGGAGCTTATCTGTTTGCGCCTTCTTCTTATACTCTGTTGCAACAGAAATATCTTGTTACAACAGCATTTCTTATGAAAAATTATCTGAAAACGTAATCAGATATGGTCCCCCTGGTAAGAAAAAGGAAACCAGTCTTTCTTGGGCTATTAAATCACTTTGTTCATGCCACACAAGTCAATTTTTACTCTGTAATGTTTATTTCCAGCCCTATGTATTACTGGGCACTGAATTGTTTTTAGCAGATTCTTTCAGCCACTGGGATGAAGTTAGATTATCCCTACAGAGACAGTGTGAGAAAGCCCTGTTCTGGGAGCAATAATGGTGACGAAGAATAATCATGGCTGTCTGGACACAACAGCACTCTGGCTTTTTAGAGGTGGCTGTCTCAATCAAAGGAGGGAAGCGACAGCTTCCACTGCAAGTTCTACCATATTGAAATCTCTATGGTCACCACCCTTCTGGCTTCCACCGAGCTGTGCTGAGAACCCGTCAGTGAGTGTTGCTATTACAGGCAAAGGGCTAGCATTCAAAACGTTAACTAGGGCCACAATCTGTTAACTGGGGCAAAACCGAGGTACTGAAAAGGAAGCAACAAGTGAAAGGAAGAATACTTATGTACATGTATTTACATGCAGATGTACACATGACTGAATGGATATACATGTGTCTGTGAGTGTAGACATGAAAGGTATGGAAACCAAAGTAGAAAGTCAGAGTCTCAAAGATGACCTGAAGAAATAATACTCATTTCAGAGACTGAAAGATTCTCTGGAACGAGTATGAGATAGAATAAAATACTGAAACAGAAGAGGAAGAAGGTCAGTTTCATGCTGAAGAATATTAGATTAATTAACATAGTTAATCTTCCCAAGTTTTCCAAGATATTGCTAAGTTGTATCAGTGGTTCGAGGCTATTAAGGAGAATTTTATACTGTTTATACAAAGCTTAGCTATTTCTTAAATAAGTCTGTTTACCTGAAATGGGCAGGAATGGAAACAGACTAGCCCAAAATGCAGGGGAAGGCAGGCACTGGGTAACAAACTAGAGGTACACAGATGTAGAGACTTAGAAAACTTAAACACATCATCAGAATTTCTGTGGGTTACTAGGCAATCTGAAGAAAGCTTTGATTTGCTCACAGGAAAACAGACCTTGGATTTTGAAAACATTTAAATAGCAAGCAATTTGGTTCCCTGGTAAGCCACAAAAGCCCTTTTCTCTCACTTTTTCAATTTCCCATTTTTTATCCTGGTTAATTCCCATCAGTACACAAACATGTCTTTAATATCTCCCACATAAAACAGAGCAAAAAGAAGCCCACATCTTCCCACTATCTTTCCCAACAAAAGTCACTGAAATAAATGTCTAATTTGATATGACCACTTTCCTTACAAGATTCTTAGTTCAGGTTTAATAGAGTTTTGTCCCCATCAACCCATGGTTCTGCTAGAGTCAGGGGTCACCAACAACTCTTAGTTTTACAAACCCAACTGTCAACTGATGGTCTTCATCTTACTCTGTGCCTCAGGAACATCTGACACAACTGACCCTTGCCTCTGCCTAGAAACTTGGTTTTCCTCCTTGGCTCCCATGACAACACATTGTCTGGGGTTTCCTCTTTAACTGCTATTTCTCACTCTTCTACACCACTCCTCCTGAGCTCCAAGTGATGAAAGAACCTCAGGGCTGGCCCTCAGCCATCTTCTCTTTGCTATCTAGGTGAATTCATTCATCTCAGCTTTACTCCAACAACTCTAAATTTGCATGCCCAGCTTGGGCTTCTACCTTTTTTATCTCTACTTGCACCCTGGCCAAGGCTTCCATCTTCTCTTGTTTGGACTACTGTGGAAGCCTCCTCACTCTCCCATCTGCTTCCACTGTTACCCCTACCATCCTTTCTCCATTCCAGTGGCTTCATATTACACTTATAAAAATACCTACATTCCTGTGTAGGGCCTCACAACCCTACTCCATCAATCTTCTCTCTCTTCCTCACCTACAAATAGTTAATAAGTATGCTTCCCCCACAAAATCAAAAAAAACAAAGCTAGTACCACTGAATCAACTCCAACTCACATAGGACTTTTATAGGAAAGAGCAGAACTGCCCCACAGGGTTTCCAAGGCTATAAATCTTTATGGAAGCTGACTGTTTCATCTTTCTCCCACAGAACAGCTTGAGGGCATAAAACATCAGCCTTTTGGTTAACAGCTGAACACCTTAGCTACTGCACCATCAGAGCTTCTTTGCCCCGACAAAGTCCTTACAAAGAGTGTCCTCCATGGCTGGGAAATTATTTTCCCAGATTACCACAAGGCTGGGACCATCTAATCACTCAGGTGTCTAATCAAATATGACCTTGTCAGAGAGGGCTTAGATGGCCACCTGGAGTCCCTTTCTATCCCATTCCCTTCACTACATTTGCTACAATTTCTACTTTATTTCCTTCACTACATTTGCTACAATTTGGAAAGAATTATTCATTTATTTGTTGAATTATGCTGCACCCAGCCTTCCCACTAAAATGTAAGACTCCAAAACAAAACGATCTCAGCACAGAAAATAATATGGAACAAAGAAACCAGGGACACCAGGAAAAAATACATAACAAAATGACAGCAACAAATTCAAACTTATCAATAATC
>NW_006921704.1:2544540-2549661 GCF_000298275.1 Orycteropus afer afer | reverse complement strand
ATTAAAAAATAAATAAATAAATAAATAAAATAAAATAAAATGTAAGACTCCAGACAGCAGGACAGTAGGGGCTCCACATTTACTTAATGAATGAACAAGCAGTATGCCACTTTCTTTAAACAGGTTTGAGAAATGCACTGGACCGAGTTTCACTTTAAAAACAAAGTATCAGTAAAATAAGAATTCTTTGAAATAGAGCTCATTACTTACCAAGGTGAGAATCTTCAAGATGGCGGCGCTGAATGTGACTTTGTAGAAAAGCTTGGTTCATAAAAGCCTTGTCACAAAAATGGCACTGAAATGGAGAGGGCAACAAATCCAAGTGTCTGTGTTAAGTGTTCTTCCACTTAGTTTCAATTAAAATTTACATCCTGAACCACCATATCTAGGGGCTTCCTCTGCTGAAAGATACCATACTAACAAGTGATACTGAAAGCCCAACTAAAAAACATTATATATAGAGAGAGAGCGATTGTTGCTGTTCCCATTAGCCTGGTAATTCCCACCTTTTCACCACCAACTTCCTTATAACAACTCCAACCACACTAAACCTTCTTTATGGCCCCTCAGCATGCCAAGTTCATTTCTACCACAGGGCATTTGCTCTAGCTGTTCCCCTACCTGAATCTGCCTGATCTTCACATAGTAACGTCCTTTTTGACATTCAAGATAGCAGCTTAA
Organism: Orycteropus afer afer; assembly: GCF_000298275.1. Lineage (NCBI taxonomy): Eukaryota > Metazoa > Chordata > Mammalia > Tubulidentata > Orycteropodidae > Orycteropus > Orycteropus afer. The sequence goes on along the minus strand of NW_006921704.1, from coordinate 2,548,980 downwards.
ACTCAACTAGAAGGCTTCAGCACTGTATATAGAACTATCTACTGAGCATTTCCCCACTGAGGATGAATGGCATGTCCTCAATACAATCTTCCCTGATGATCCTCCCATCACTCACTGTCAGACCACATTGTTTTATTTTCAGCATTGTACACATCAACTCATTAATATGTTCATATTTGTTTACTTCATTTGCTTATTGTCTCCTTTGTAAATCCCTCTAAAATTCAAGAATATAAGCTTGCTGAGAGCAGGGATTCTGACTGTCTTATTCATAGCTTTATCCTCCAATACTAAATAATTGAACATATGTCTGGAGCCCTCATGGAGCAATGGTTAAGCACTCACCTGCTAACCAAAAGCTGGGCTGTCCAAATCCACTCAGCAGTTCCGCAACAGAAAAGATCCAGTGATCTGTTCTCATAAAGATTACACCCTAGGCATCCCTATGGGGCAGTTCTACTTTGTCACATGGGGTCACTATGAGTCAGAATCAACTTGACAGGCTGTAACAAAATTAACTTACTGAGAAAAAGAATGATACCACCAAGATATCTATTTTTCCATTTTAATGTTGGCTCAAGTTTTAAATAAAACTCAACTAATTTTATATATATAACCTCATCTCTGGATTACACTGAAGTAAATCTTGGATGTTATATATTTCCTTTGTATATATTTCAGGATGTATCTCTAAAACATACATCGTTTTCTTACAACACAACCGTAATACCATTATCCTACCTTTTAAATGTGAAAATCAATTTCCGAATCTCAACAAATCCCTAGTCATTGTGCCACCACCCCCAATATTGCCAACATTGCCTTAGCAAATATTTTGAATCAGTATCCAGAAAAGGCCCATATCCTACAACCAGTTACTAGATCTTAACTCTCTTTTACTCTATAGCTTCCGTTTCTGCCTCTTTTTTTTCCCTTGCAACCCTTCTGTTAAAGGAGCCAAACATTAGTCCCACAGAGTTTCTCTCAGTTTGAATATTACTGTTTGCATTCCTACTGTGTCAACTCTACTCACTGTATTGCTTTACTCTTTTTAAAAATAATTCTTCTTGTTGTTGACACACAGCAGAACATACACCAATTCAACAATTTCTACATGCACTATTCAGTGACATGGACTACACTCAAGTGTGTAACATTCTCACTCTGCTTTTCCAAATTGTTCCTCCCCCGTTAACATAAACTCACTGCCCCTTCTGATTCCTATCTGATCATTCGAGTTACTATTTTCAATTTGGAAAAAGCAAATCATTCACACAACAACAACTAAGCTAGCCTCAAACTTCTCCACAGCAAATAACTTGCTAGTTGACAAATGAAACATGCCTACAAAGTTCAGAGGAAGAGTGTAACCTAAGAATATTCTACCTAGCCAAGATAGATGTCTTTCAAACTTGAAAGGCCGAGGGAATTCAGTAACCACTGCCCTTTGGGGAGGCAAAACCATTTTGACAATCTTATTAATTAAAAGAGGAATCAAAATAAAAGAACTCAGGAATGGACATTAAGGCAAAAGGGTTCTACACATAAATACAGAACGAAAAAAATAATTAAGAAATTATGGTTGGATAAGATAATATAAATGTTACAAATGTGGAAAGTATAACTCTCAAAACTGGGAGGGGCAATGGAATTAGTCAGACAGCTTCAAGGCCTAAATGCTTGAACGCAGGGACCAGCAAACATTTTCTGCAAAAGGACAGATAGTAAATATTTTCTGCAAGACCCGATAGTATGTCAGCTTTGCCTAACATATCTCTGTCTCAAGTACTCAATTCTGCCACTGTAATGTGACTGTGTACCAATAAAATTTTATTTCAAAAAAACAAGTGGCAGGCCAAATTTGAAAAGTCGGTCAGTTTTCTGATTCCTTTAAAGCAAGGATTCAGTGGCTATGATCTGTACTTGAAGACATATAAATAAAATTCTTAAAAACACATGGGCCCCAACTTCATGTTTTGTTTCTGGTGTTTTATTTTTTGAACAATTTGTTGTGTTTTAGGTGAAAGTTACACAGCAAATTCATCTTTTATTCAACTATTTAAACAGAAATCTTTCCATAACATTGATTGCTATGCTTGCAATGTGTCAGAACTCTCTCCATTTCCACCTTGTATTCTCTATTTCCATCCCTCTGGTTCCCCTGACCCTCCCTACCTTCTCATCTTTGCTTTTGGACAAACGTTGCCCCTTTGGTCTCATATAGTTGGTTCTCTAAGAAGGACATTCCTCACAGGTGTTCGGTTTATATTATAGGGCAATCTATTATTTGGCTGAAAGGTGACCTCTGGGAGTGGCTTCAGTTCCAGGTTAAAAGGGTGTCTTACAGCAATAGTCTTGGGAGTTCCTCCTATGATCAGTTTAGTAAGTATAGTAGTTACATTTGTGTGTCAACTTGCCTGGGTCTGGTTGAGTGGCTGGGCAGCTGGATGTAGTATTTCCCATGATGAGACTGGCAATCAACTCCATGGTGGAATGTACTGTGAGAAGCTGAGTAGCTGCCTTAGGGATGTGGTCAGTTGTACATAAGGAGCAGACTTGGGAAATGGTTTCCAGCTTATGGCACACTTCAACCCTGCATTATATGTAGCCGTGTCATTGTTTAGCAGCCTGCCATGCTCTGCCGACCTTGGGACTTTCATTGAACTTGAATAAATGGCCTGCCGTGTGGATTGGTAACATCGGGACTGTGCCTTTTTCCTTATCAACCTTGGGCTTGTCAGTCTCAGCAGCCAGCAGCTGTTTGAGTGAAGAAAGCCTCTAGCTTCAGTGGGCCAGGAGCAGGAGGCAAAGCTGAAGCCCAAGGTTGAGGGGCTTTCACCCAACCCCTAGAGCCTGGTACCTTGAACTCAGACTTAAAGCCTCCATACTGTAAGAGAATAAACTCCTGTTTGTTAAGGCTATCCCATTTGTACTATATTCTTGTCAGAGCAATACTAGATAACCAAACAGTAAATCTGGTCTTTTATATGAATTTAAATTTTGTTCTACACTTTTCTCCTATTCTATCCAGGACTTCCTATTTTGTCTCTGGTCAGAGCACTCAGCAATGGTAGCTGGGCACAATCTAGCTCTTCGTGGCTTAGGGTAGAAAAGGTTGTGGTTTACGTGGGCCATTAGTCCTGTGAATTAATTGCTTCCCCTTTGGTTTCCTTCGCTCTCCTTTGCTCCAGATGGGAAGAGACCAAGAGTTTTATCCTAGATGGCTGCTCACAAGTTTTTAAGACTCCAGATGCTTGCTACTCAATAAGCTAAGAAGTAGAACACTATCTTTAATAACTGTTATGTCAAATAACCTACACATGCCCCCCAAGACAATGGTTCTTAGTCTTTAAGATAAGTAACTCAGTTCCTGAAAGTATTTGGATATGTCTAAGAAGTTTCCATAACTATGTCCCCTACGTGCTATACTATGTAAATATACATTAGTATTTACAAATATGTATACACAATGCCCAAAACTATACTTATATATGCATGCACACATACTCCCATATGCCCTTCCACACCTATATAGCATACACATCTACCTATGTAATCACTTACAAACTTGTGGTTGCTATTACTATTGTTAAAGAATTGCACATGCTATATATAGCATTTACCATAGTTGTCCTGCATTCTTGCATACCCCTCATATTGTGTACTGCCTTTCTCCGCACCAGAATTAACACGTCTACTATCTAGCAAGTGATTCTCCTTCCCTCCCCTTCTATCCCTGGTAACCATCAAATAAAACTGTTTTCTCTGTGTAAATAAGCCTATTCTTGACTTTTTTATAAAAATGCAGTATTTGTGCTTTTGTGATTGACTTACTTCCATCACTATACTGTCCTTCAGATTCATCCATGTTATGTTTCATGGGCTTATCATTATACTTTACCATTGTATAGTATTCTATTATTATGCATGTACCATGTTTTGTTTATCCATTCATCTGTGGATGGACATAGGTTATTTCCATCTTTTTTTCTTTTGGGAATAATGCTACAATGAACATGGATGTGCATGTCTATTTGTGTCACTACTCTTATTTCTCTAAGATACATACCTACATCATATGGTATTTCTATTTCTAGCTTTTTAAGGAAGTGTCATTCTATTTTCCATGGTGACTATACCATTTTACAGTCCCAACATCAATGTTTAAGAGTTCAAAACTCCCTACAATCTCACCAGCATTTGTTGTTTTCTGTTTTTTCGATTAGCATCATTTTTGCAGGGGTATGATAGTATTTCATTGTAGTCTTGATTTGTGTCATTCTACTGGCTATTGATTGTGGTCATCTCTTCATGTATTTTGTTAGCTGCCTAAATATCTTCTTTGGTGAAGTGTCTGTTCCTCACAATGTTTTAAGTAATCTCTATTTCTCTTTTTTTAATGTTAGAGATCATTTAGGAAGTAACACCTCTCATAATAAA
>NW_006921704.1:2541457-2544421 GCF_000298275.1 Orycteropus afer afer | reverse complement strand
CAAGAATAATTAAACTTTCTACTAAATACAAGTAAAATTAATATCCAGTAAAACAATTTTTAAAAAATATTATTCATGTTGTAATCCCAGTTTTATTAAAATACTCTGTTTTATCCACCTATTCATGCTTTGACCTGTATGTAGTCATTAAAAAATGTCTGGGGTGATGTTCATGTAATATTTACAGTAGTATTACCTGGAGTGTCTGACTTAAAACTGGTCTTTAAATTAATCTTTCTATCATTGCCTAACTTTAGAATTAAAATTTATCATTTTTCAAAAAACGATAAGAATGATTTTTTTTTTTTTTAAGTTACAAACAGAAGGCCTGGAAACATATATTTTATGATGCTAATTCAGGAAAAGGAGTCCTACTAACACAGTGATTAAGTCCTCAGCTGCTAACTGAAATGTCAGCAGTTCAAACCTACTAGCTACTCCACAGGAGAAAGATGTGGCAATCTGCTTCCATAAAGATTACAACCTTGGAAATCCTATGGGGCAGCTCTACTCTCTCCTACAGGGTCACTATGAGTCAGAATTGATTTAATGGCAATGGATTTTGGTTTTCCTTTCTTTCTTTCTTTCTTTTCTTTTCTTTTTTTTTTTTTGTTAACTCAGGATGGTGGGAATGTAGATGATTCTCATTTTCTTTTTTCCTGGCTGTACTTTTTTTAATTTCTAAAAATGGGAAAAATATTTTAACTGTTTGAATAATACATAAATGTATATATTCAGAAGCTCAGGATAAGAGTCAGGGATTCCTATTCAAAAATAGGCAGACAATTTGATACATCAAAATATGAAACTTTTGTATGACAGAAGACAACAAATACAAACCTAAGAGACAGGGTAAAGGTGCCACAACACTTGTAACTAAAAAAAGATGAGAACCTTGAATATTAAAGACCTCTAGTGACTAGAGAAGCTCAATAACCCTGCTCACTCAGATATATCAAAACAAAATTTTTTTAAAAACAGACCCTGGCAGATCACACCAACACACAATCAACAATTAAATATAAATACAATGACATCACATCTTGGAGACAACTGACCATCTTTGACCAAAGAAGCAAAATAAATGTTTGTCTCTTGTACAAACAAGAGATCAGGATAAAGATTCAGAAAATCTCCCTGAAGAAGCAGCAGCACTGGAACTGCCTGATAAGGAATTCAAAAGAATTATATTTAGGGACCTTCAATGGATTGAGAGACAGACAGATAAGGAAAACACTGACAAAATTAAGGAAAACACAGACAAAAGTCTAGAACAATTTAGGAAAACAATATAAGAACTGACAAAATAAATGAAAAATGTGAAACCATACAAAAACAACAAATGGAGAGCCAGAAGATTAATACTAAGATTTCAGAAAGAGATAACAAAAAGGAGTAGAACTGAATCAATGGAAGGCAAAATTAGTGAAATTAAATACAAATAACTCAAATACTACTTTGTTAAGGGATCGACAAGAAAAAAGATCAAAACTAAATGAAGAAAGCCTAAGATTCATGTAGGATCTCATCAACAGGAATATAATTTACATGTACCAGGAATTCCACAACAGGAAGAAACAAAAGAAATCACTGAAAAAATTGCTGAAGATTTATTGGAAGAAATTTCCCTAATATGATGAAACAAGAAGATTATCTATTCATGAAGTTCAATGAATCCCAAAAAGAAAATCACTGAGACATATCAAAATCAAACTCACCAAAACCAAAGAAAGAATTCTGAAAGCAGCATGAGAAAAATGAAAAGTTACCTGCAAGGGGCAACCAACAAGACTCTTATTTCTCAGCAGAAACCATGCAGGTGAGAAGGCAATGGGATGATACAGATAAAACCCTGAAAGGAAAAAATTACCAACCAAGAATTATACACCCAGCAAAAGTCCCCCTCAAATATGATGGTGAAATTAGGATGTTTTCAGATAAACCGAAATTAGGTAATTTGTTTAAACCAGACCATTACAAGAGATGCTAAAGGGAGTCCTTCAAACAGAGAACCAACAAAAGCAGACAACAACTGATGATTAACACACATGATGACATGACCCAGAAACAAACCTAGTCACAGAAGTATACAAAGTAAAATAACTAACAAGACTATAAACAGGGAACCAGAGACATCAATAGGTAAATGACGACAACTACAAACCAAATAGAGGGAATAAATAATGTATGTAAAAAACTTCCAAATGGAGTGGAAGTCAAGACAATTGTGAGATAGAACAGACTGTTCTAAACTTGTGAATAAAATAATAAATCCCAGGGTAACCTCAAAGGAAAATATTAAAACTTCACATCAATATAAAGAAGAGGAGAGGCACAAATATTTAACAAATACTAAAATAATAGCAATGAAGGAAAAGATGACAAAATTTATCAACAAAATGAGCTCAGCATAGAAAATTATATGAAACAAAGAATCAGCAATTCCAGGAAAAAAACATGTAACAAAAGACAACAAGAAATTCATACTTGTTGATAATTACTTTTAATGTAAATGGATTAAATGAACTACCCAAGAGATGGAGAGCAGCAGACTAGATAAGAAAACATGAGCCATTAATATGCTGTCTACAAGAAACCCACCGTGTACCCAAAGACAAAAATAGACTAAAAATCAAAGGTTGGAAAAAGATACATCAAGCAAATGGCAATCAAAAAAGAGCTGGAGTGGTAATATTAATATCTGATAAAATAGACTTAAAGACAAAAAAATTCATAAAAGACAAGGAAGGATATTATATAATGATTAAAGGATCAGTGGACCAAGGGGACATAACCATAATAAATATCTATGTACCCAATGAAAGAGCCCCAAAATACATAAAGCAGACTTTAACAGAATTGAAAAGACAACTGGATGACTCCATAGTAATAGTGACAGACTTTAATATACCACTTTCAATGAAAGATAGAACAACTGGAAAGAAACTCAACAAATGCACAGAA
>NW_006921704.1:2526789-2540582 GCF_000298275.1 Orycteropus afer afer | reverse complement strand
AAAAAAAAAAAAAAGAAAAGAAAAAAGAAAAAGTCTACAGTCACCAGAAGAAATAATAAAAATTCAAGCAGAAATAAATGAAACAGAAAATAGACGATAGAAAAAAGTCAACAATACCAGAACTTGTTCTTTAAGAAGATTAATAAAATCAACAAATCACTGGTAAGCTTAACAGAGGAAAAGAATAAGAAATAAATGGGCAATGTCACAACAGAACCAACTGAAATAGAAAGGATAATACCAGGATACTATGAAGAACTGTCCTCTGACAAATTTGAAAACCTAGTCAAAATGGGCAGATTTCTAGAAGCACACAAAACACACTACTTACCTAAACTAACATACACTGAAGTAGAAAATTTGAACAGACCCATAACAACAGAAGAAACTGAACAGGTCATTAAAAAAAAAAAAAAAACTACCCACAGGAAAAATGGAACAGATGGTTTCGATAGAGAATTCTACCAAACATTCAGAGAACTGACACTAATCCTACCCAAACTATTCCAGAAGATGAAAAAGTATGGAGTCCTCCTAAGTTCATTTTATGAAGCAAGAACAACCCTGATACCAAAACTAGGCAAAGATACCACTAAAAAGGAAAGCTACAGATCAATATCCCTCATGAATATAGATGCAAAAATCTTCAACAAAATTCTACCCAACAGACTCCAACAACATATCAAAAAAATAATACATTGTGACCAAGTGGGATGCATACTAGGCATGCATGAATGGTTCAACATTAGAAAAGCAATCACTATAATCCACCATATAAACTAAACAAAAGAAAAGAACCATATGATCATATCAATTGATGCAGAAAAGGTATTTGATAAAATCCAACACCCATTCTTGTTCAAAACTCTCAGCAAAACAGAGATAGAAGGATAACCCTTCAATGTAATAAAAAGCATATATGCAAAACCAACAGGCAATATTATTGTTAATGGAGAAAGACTCAAACATTCCCCTTGCGAACAGGAACCAGACAAGCATGCCCTCTATCACCACTTCTATTTAACATTGTATTGGAAGTCCTAGCCAGGGCAATAAGGCAAGAAAAAGAAATGAAAGGCCTCCAAATTGTCAAAGAAGAAGCTATCTCTATTCACAGATGACATGATCCTATGCATAGAAAAGCTAAGAGACTCAGCAAAAAAATGATTAGAATAGAAAGGTTCAGCAAAGTGATAGTATACAAGGTCAACATACAAAAATGAGTTGGATTCCTCTACAACAACAAAGGGGCCTCTGAAAAAGAAATAAGGAAAACAATTACCATTTACAATAGCTACTAAAAAGATAAAATTGTTGTTATTTGCCATCGAGTCGGACCCAACTCATAGCTACCCCTCCCCTTGGGTTTCCGAGGCAGTATCACTACAGAAGTAGATTGCCCAACCTTCCTTCCAAGGAGTGGCTGGTAGGTTTGAACCAGCCTTCTGGTTAACAGTCAAGTGCCTTAGGCACTATGCTACCAGAGTTTAGGAATAAATCTTACCAGGGACACAAAAGACCTATACAAAGAACACTACAAAACACTACTATAAGAAACTACAAGAGCTCTACATAAATGGAAGAACACGCCTTGTTCATGCATAGGAAGACTGATTATGAAAATCTCAATACTACCCAACCAATCTACACATTCAATGCAATCTGAATCCAGATGCCATCAACATTTTTAAGGACATGGAAAAACCAATCACTAAATTCATACAGAAAGAAGAGAGGCCTCACATAAGCAAAGCACTTCTAAAGAAGAAAAACAAAGGAGACGGTCTCACACTCCCTGATCTCAAAACTTACTATACAGCCATAGTAGTGAAAACAGCATGGTATTGGTACAATGATAGAAAGATAGAACAATGGAACAGAATCAAAAACTCAGAAATAGACCCATCCATCTATGGCCAGCTGATCTTTGACAAAGGACCAAAACCCATTAAATGGGCGAGAGATAGACTCTTTTAACAAATGGTGCTGGCAAAATCAGATATCTACTTTTAGAAAAATGAAACAAGACCCATATCTTACCTCATACACAAAAACAAACTCAAGTTGGATCAAAGACTTAAATGTAAAACCCAAAACTATAAAACTCATCAAAGATAAAATAGGAGCAAATCTAGGGAATCTAATTTACAGTATAAATAGACTCTTAAGCACAACCCAAAATGTACAGGCTGCAGAAGAGAAATTAAATGACTGGGACTTTTTAAAAATTAAATTCTTACGTGAATCTAAAGACTTCTCCAAACAGGTAAAAAGAGATCTTACAGATTGGGAAAAAAATATTTGGCTATGACATATCAGACAAGGGACTTATCTCCAAAATTTATAGAAATCTTCAACACCTCAACACCAAAAAGATAAACAACCCAATTCAAAAATGGGCAAAGGAAATGAACAGACACTTCACTAAAGAGGATATACAGGTGGCCAACAAACACATGAGGAAATGCTCATGATCATTAGCCATTGTTGTTGTTGTTGTTATTTGCCGTCGAGTCGGCCCCGACTCATAGCGACCCCTCCTTGGGTTTCCGAGGCAGTATCACTACGGAAGTAGGATTGCCCAATCTTGCTTCCGACATTAGCCATTAGAGAGATGCAAATCCAAACAATGAGATAGCATCTCACTCCAGTGATAATACCAAAGTTCAACAACACAGAAAATAATAAATGCGAGCAAGGCTGTGGAGAGATTGGAACTCTCATACACTGCTGGTAGGACTGCAAAATGGTACAACCATTGTGGAAAATGGTATAGGGTTTCCTTAAAAAGCTGAAAATAGAAATACCATTTAATCCAGCAATTCCATTACTAGGAATATATCCTAAAATGGTGAGAGACAGAACACAAAAGACATATGCACACCTGTGTTCACTGCAGCATAATTCACTACAGCAAAGAGATGGAAATCATCTAAATGCCCATCAACTGATGAATGGATAACCAAACTATGGTACATTCATACAATGGAATACTATGCAACATTAAAGAATAATGAAGAATACATGAATCATCTCGAAACATGGATGAATTTATAGGACATCACGCTCAATGAAACAAGACAATCACAGAAGGACAAATATTGTACGAGCCCACTATTGTAAAAAGTCAAGGAAAGTTTATTCAGGGAAGGAAACTCACTTTGTTGGCCATCAGGGATGGGAGGGTACAGGAAGGGAAACCTCAGACTATTTGGGGGACACATGTCGATTTGGGTGAGGGGAGGAACAGTATGGTAAGAGTCTGTAACCAGCATGGTGACACTAGGGAAGGAAAAGATACTAAAATGTACACAAAAGATATAGACAACAGAGGCAAATACATGCACAACACTCCATGCACAATCACTAGCACCAAATACCAGGCTACAGATTAATGCATAGACAGGTGAGAGGAGTAGGAGGGGATAGATGAAGAGGAATACACCCTAGACCAAGAACAGATTTGAGTGAAGATAATCTTACATATGCACTTGTGCTACAGAATTAGCCACATACATTGCAGAAGCAACAGAAGACAGAGTTAGAGTAACTCCTCAGAGACAATCAAACATCTTGTGAGAGAGAATCACCAGCCCTGGGGGCCCGAGACCATAGTCTCAGGGGACATCATGCTCAATTATCACACACAGTTCATAAAAATTTTGTTCTACAACCTAATTTAGTGAGTAGCAAATGGGGTCTTCAAAGCTTTGGAGCAGCTATCTAAGACCCAACTACTGGTCTCCTCTCATCTGGAGCAAAGAGTGAAGATCAAAGTCACCTGGAAATAAGTAGTCCAAAGATAAGATGAAACATGAGGACCTCAGCCTCCATGACCTGAGACCAGAACTAGATGGTGCCTGGCTACTGATGCCCAACTGCTCAGAAAGGAATCAAATCTGGAGATCCTGGATAGAATGGAAAGAAAAACATGGAACAAAATTCAAAAACACAAAAATGACCAGACTTGCTGGTCAAAAAAAAAACTAGTAGAACCCCCAAGACTATGACCCTGGGTTACCCTTTGGGCCTAGAAATGCACTCACTCACATGGATTGGCTCTCAGCCCAACAGTAGAAAGACATGCATACAAAACACCTACCCCAAGTTGATGCACCTACCTACTTTAGGGACATGCACACCTTGGATCAATCAGCCATGAGACACCACAGGGGTAGCACTCACATAGAGGGAAAGCTAGACAGACAAAAATAAGGAAATCAAATACTATTTACAACAGCTACCAAAACGGTAAGATACTTGGGAATAAATCTTACCAGGGACACAAAAAACTTACACAAAGAAAACTATAAAACACTACTTCAAGAAACTGTGAGAGATCTATATAAATGGAAGAACATACCAAGCTCATGAATAGGAAGACTGAACATTGTGAAAACATCAATATTACCCAAAGCAATCTATACATTCAATGCAACACAATCCAGATTCCTTAATATTCTTTAAGGACAAGGAAAAACCAATCTCTAATTTTATATAGAAAGGAAAGAAACCTCAGATAAGCAAGGAACTCCTGAACAAAACAGGAGATCTTACATTCTCAAAATTTACTATACGGCTACAGCTGTCAAAACAGCCTGGTATTGGTACAATAGACAACAATAGACCAGTGGAATAGAATTCAGAACCTAGAAATAGATCCATCGACCTATGGTCAGCTGATCTTTGACAAAGGGCCGAAATCCATTAAATGAGGGGGAGAGAGCCTTTTCAACAAAGGTGCTGGCAAAACTGGATATCCATTTGCAGAAAAATAAAACAAGAGCAATACCTCACACCATGAACAAAACCTAACTCAAGATGGATCAAAGACTTAAATGTAAAACCTAGAACTATATAATGCATCAAAGAAAAAATAGGGGCAAACTTAGGGACCCTAATTTATGGCACAAATACCCAAAATTCACAAACAGCAGAAGACAAACTAGATGATGGGGACCTTCTAAAAATTAAATTCTTATGTGCATCAAAAGACTGCTTCAAAGGAATAAAAAGAGACCCTACAGATTGGGAAAAAATATTCAGCAATGACATATCTGACAAGGGACTTATCTCTAAAATTTATAGAAAACTCCCACACCTCAACATCAAAAAGACAATCCAATTAAAAAATGGGCAGAAAACATAAACAGACACTTCACCAAAGAAGATATTCAGGCAGCCAACAAACACACGAAAAAAATACAATCATTAGCTATTAGAGAGACGCAAATCAAAACAACAATGAGATACCATCTCACCCCAGCACTAAGAGAAAAGTTCAACATGATAAAAAATAAAAAATGCTGGCAAGGCTGTGGAGTGATTGGCACTCTCATACACCGCTGGTAGGGCCGTAAAATGATATGACCACTGTGGAGAACAGTATGGTGATTCTTTAAAAAGTTGGAAATAGAAATACCATTTGATCCAACAATCCCATTGCTATGTATATATCATAAAGAAGTGAGAGCCAGGACACAAATAGATACATGCACACCCATGTTCATTGCAGCACAATTCATAATAGCAAAGAGATGGAAGCAACCTAAGTGCCCATCAACAGAAGAATGGATAGCCAAACTATGGTACTTACACAAAATGGAATGCTTTGCAACACTAAAGAACAATGCAGAATCTGCAAAACACCTCATAATGTGGATAAACTTGGAGGGCATTATTCTGAGGGAAATAAGTCAATCATAGGAGGACAAATATTATATTACTCTACTATTGTAAAAAGTCATGGAAAGGTTTACATATGGAAGGAAACTTTCCTTCTTGGTTACCAGGGATGGGAGGGCAGGAAAGGGAAAATTCCTAGATTGGTAAGAGACAAGTATTGATTTGGGTGAGGAGAAAAGCAATATATGAAAAGCAAGTGACTAACACAATAACACTAAGGAAAAGGAAGACACAGAGGGGTGCATAAGAGGTATAGACAACAAAGAAAAACACTTTTACATATACAATACTGTGTTATCTGTGACAACAAAGATTAATCTATGGGTAAATAGATGGGTAGATAGGCTGAATGATCAGACATGTCTAGGCAAAAGGAACACACTCATGAACATTGAACTCATGAAGGTTGGCAGGTAATATCTGTATACACATATTTGTACGTGCTCTAAGAATGTCCATAGAAATAGAACTAACAAAGGTCAAAGTTACGATAACTTCTTAGCCACAGTCAACTACCATGATGGAGCGAGTTGTTGGACCCGTGGGTTCAGGACCATGGTTGCAGGGGACATCAAGCTCAACTGGCATAACAGACTACACAAAAACAATGTTCTATATCCTACTCTGGTGAGTAGAAACTGGGGTCTTAAAAGCTTGCAAGGAGCCACCTACATACAACAACTGGTCTCTCCTCATCTGGAGCTAAGAAAAATGAAGAAAATAAAAGATAAATGGAAACAATTAGTCCAAGGGATTAATGGACATGCAAACTTCAGCCTATATGACCATGAGACCAGAATAACTGGATGGTGCCCAGATACTACTATCAACCACTCAGAAAGGGATAAGTACAGAAGATCCTGGATAGAGTGGAGTGGGAGAACAATGTGGAACAAAACTCAAAATCATAAAAAAGACCAGGCTTACTGGTCTGATAGAGCCTGGGGAAACCCCCAAGACCACGGCCCTAGTTACCCGTTAGGCCTGGAATTGGAATCAACTCCTGTGACTTCCAGTCAAACAACAGACAGGCATATAAGGTGAACATTTACACCACACAGATATACTCCTTAGAACAATCAATCATGGGAGAACAGAAAGGTAGTACAGGGAGATAGCTCAGGGAGCTGGAATGCATACACAAGAAGGACACAGGGAAGAGGTAACTACAGGGAGGAAGTGGGAAGAAAGCTGTTACACTGTGGGGACTGCAGTCAATAACATGAAACAAAATGTGTATGAACTGCTGTATGGAAAATAAATTTGCTCTGTTAACTTTCACCCAAATCACAACTAAAAAAAAAAAAAGATTTACAGCCTTGGAAACCCAATGGAGGTCGCTATGAGTCAGAATTGACTCAGTGTCAGTGAGTTTTGAGTTTGGTGCCCAAATGTCTAATCATCCAATTACCCCCTCCTTAGGTGGTCAGGCAGGAAATTCTACATTATGTTCCATGCAATGAGACCCATAGCATAAAACTGACAGAAGGAGGGACTTCAGAGTTCCTCACCTATGGTGCAAAGTGGGGGTACATGTAGAAGAGTCTCCGTCTCCACCCAGACAGCTTACCATGAGTCAACACTCACCATAAAACTGTTCCTATTGTTTTCTTTCTGTTCAGTAATTAAACAGTATTCACTTGCCAACACTTTATCATGCATGTGGATTCACCAGATTAGATGGGCATGGCACCTGTAGAAATGTTGATGCTATTGGCTTGGGTCCTCATCCTAGTTGTCTTGTGGTTGCTTAGGATCTTCGGGCCACCTCTGAGACAACATGCATGTGTCACACAAATAGTAACAAAACTGTACCTATTTAACCCACCTTAAACCCATTACGGTCAGGTCAAATCTGACTCACAGCAACCCTACAGAACAGGGTAGAACTGTCCCTTAGGGTTTCCAAGCCTGTAATCTTTACAGAAGCAGACTGCTACATCCTTCCTCCATGGAGTGTGCTGGTAGGTTGGAACTGATGACCTTGTGGTTAGTGGCCAAGTGCTTAACTACTGTGCCACCAGGGCTCCCTCATACCTATTTGTTGTTAGGTCTGCTGAGTTAACTTCAACTCATAGTGACACTATGTACAAAAGAACAAAACACTTTTTGCCCCCACACTACCCTCAAAATCTTTGTTATGCTTAAGCCCACTGTCACAGCCACTGTGTCAACAATCCATCCCGTGGAAGGTCTTCCACTTTTTCAATGACCCTCTACTTTATCAAGCATGATATCCATCTCCAGGGACTGGTCTCTTTATTCCTATTTACTCTGATTAAACATATGCATATGTTATCCCCACATCTCTAAGGCTTTTTTCCTAGTATAACTGTACTCCATTATAATGCTGGTATTTAGATAACCACTATATTATATATAATAGCAGCATAAATAGCTCTCAGTCACTTCTGCCCACAATGTGCCAGGCTTGTGTCACTCATTATCTCATCACAGCCTTTCAACATTCTGAAGAGAGGAGTTGGGGATCAAACCAGGACTCAAACACCAGGTGTGTCAGATCCCAAACTCCATGATCTACCATCATGGTAAAGGCACTTTATGATGGATCTTACAGTTAAATTGTTCTTACAACTAAGAACTAGCAGGAAATCCAGGAATTCTGTTTATTACATGAAGACCTTTCCTTAGAAATAAGGTTACCTTTCAGGAATAAAGGAGCTCTGGTGGCATAGTGCCTAAGGTATTTGACTGCTAACCAGGTTGCTGGTTAACACCCACCAGCTGCTCCACAGAAGGAAGATGGGGCAATCTACTTCTGTAAGGATTTACTGCCTCTGAAACCCAATGGGGATCGCTATGAGTCAGAAATGACTCAATGGCAGTGAGTTTGGTTTTTTAGTTTTTTTCAGAATAAGAAGGTGGAAAGGAATTCCATATAACCTAGAATTGACTTTCCTCATTAATAAAAGTTATAAAATTCTTTAAATGCTTTAGAAATTTTATCCTGTTAAAACTTTTTGTATTAAAAAGACAGTTATAAAATAGACTCTCAAGCATAACTCAAAATGCACAAACAGCAGAAGAGAAACCAGATGATTGGGACCATCTAAAAATTAAATTTTTATGTTCTTCTAAAGACTTCTCCAAAAGAGTCAAAAGAGAACCTACAGATTGGGAAAAAATATTTGGTAATAACATATCTGACAAGGGACTTATCTCTAGAATTTATAGAAAATTCCAACACCTCAATAACAAAAAGACAAACAATCCAATTCAAAAATACACAGAAGACATGAATAGACACTTCACCAAGGAGGATATTCAAGTGGCCAACAAACATATGAAGAAATGCTCACAATCATTAGCTATTAGAGAGATGCAAATCAAAACAACGAGATACCATCTTGCTCCAGCACTAGTAGCAAAGTTCAACAAGACAGAAAATAACAAATGCTGGCAAGGATGTGGAGAGATTGAGACTCTCATACACTGCTGGTGGGACTGCAAAATGGTACAACCATTGTGGAAAACAATATGGCGATTCCTTCAAAAGTTGGAACTAGAAATACCATTTGACCCAGCTATTCCATTACTAGGTATATATCCTAAAGAAGTGAGAGCCATGACAAGAACAGACATATGCACACCCATGTTCATTGTGGCACAATTTATAATAGCCAAAAGATGGAAACAACCTAGGTGTCCATGAACTGAGGAATGGATATCCAAACTATGGTACATATACACAATGGAATACTATGCAACCCTAAAGAATAATGTAGCATCTGCAAAACACCATATAACATGGATGAACTTGGAGGACATTATACTGAGTGAAATAAGTCAATCACAAAAGGACAAATACTGTATTAGTCTGTTATTATAAAAGTCAAGGAAATGCTTATCTATGGAAGGACATTTTCTTTGTTGGTTACCAGGGGTGGGAGGGAAGGGGAGGGAATACTGTTAGATAGACAGAGATAAGTTTTGATTTGGGTGAAGAGCAGGGCAATGTACCAAATGTGAGTGATCAATAAAATGGCACTGAAGAAGAGAAAGACATAGAGAGGTACGTGGGAAATACAGACAACAAAGATGAACCCTTTTGTGCATATAGTACAGCATGGTTAGTGAAAGCAAACATGGGTATACGGTTGGATAGATGGGTGGACAGGCTGAACTATTAGCTATGTCTATGAAGTAGAGAGCACACCCAAGAACATGTATAGGGTTGGCAGACAGTGGGCCTATAACTTTATGTGTATGATCTGAATTTCCTGGTGTATAATGGAGCTGAGAAGGGGCAAGGTTGTAGCCACTGCTTGGTCACAGCCAGCTACCCAGAGGGACCGAGTAGTTGAACCTGTGGGCTCGGGACCATAGTCGCAGAGGACACCAAGCTCAAAAGGCATAACATACTATACAAAACATTGTTCCACCTCCTACTTTGGTGAGTAGCGACTGGGATCTTAAAAGCTTGCAAGCTGCCATCTAGATGCAACGATGGGTCTCTCCTCGTCCAGAGCAAAGAAGAATGAAGAAAACTAAAAATTCATGGAAACAATCAGTCCTAGCAACTGGCACACCATCCGATCTGTAGCCTATATGCCTATGAGACCAGAAGAACTAGATGGTGCCCAGCTACTACTGTCACTTGGAAGGGGATGTATGTAGGAGATCCTGGATAGAGAGGGAGAACAATGTGGAACAAAACTCAAAAGCATTTGGAGAAAAAAAAAGGGGGGATTTTCTGGTCCAATAGAGCCTGGTGGAACCACTGAGACTATGGCCCCTAGATGCCCTTCAGGTCTGGAATTGAACTCACGCCTGTGGCTTCCAGCCAAATAATGGACAGGCATATGAGTTGAACATTTACCTGAGGCAGATACACTCCTTGGAGAGAACAAGCATGGGAGAAATAAGGGCTGCTTATGCACACGGAGACAGCTCAGGGGCAGGAGTGCATGGAGGGATGGACACAGGGAAGAGGTAACTATCAGGAGGAAGTAGGAGGGGAAATGTTGCATTGTGGTAAATTGTGGTCAATGTCATTAGACAAAGTATATATGAACTGCAGTATGGAAAGTGTATTTGCTCTGTAAATTTTCACCCAAATCACAATAAAAAGAAAAAAATAAATATGTATGTGTGGTTGTATATGTGTGTGTGTCGTTGTTGTTGTTGTGTGCCATTGAGTCAATTTTCAACTCATAGTGACCTTATGTGTCAGAGCAGAGCAGCCCCATATGGTTTTCTTGGCAGTAAGCTTTAGAGGAACAGATTGCCAGGTTTTTCTCCCAATGAGCTGCTGGTGGGTTTGAACCACCAACTTTTCAGTTAGCTGCTTAGTGCCCAATCATTGCTCCACAAGGCTCCTGTGTGTGTGTGTATATCTACATATATATATGAATTTGCCATAGAGATGAATGATATAAACTCTTCAGAAGGCCCATTTTTTAAAGAAAGCATTTCAGAAAGAAAAAAAAAAAAAAAAAGCAACATCACAAATTACAGAAAGGAAGAATGATGCTCTTAATAAGGTTATTGTTGTTGTTATGTGCCCTCGAGTTGGACCTGACTCATAGCGATCCCTCCTTTGGTTTCCAAGGTGGTATCACTATGGAAGTCGATTGCCCAATGCCAGCCTTCTGGTTAGTAATCAAGTGCCTATAGGCACTATACTACCAGAGCTCCTCTTATTAAGGTGGCCAAAGAAACAATAGATCAGTCAAAGAAACAATAGGTCAGCCATGCAAGCAAGAGAAAAGAAGGTCTAGAAGCCAATGCTGGCAGTGAACATATACAGAGTCACAGAAGAGAGGACACTTTGGCCAATGAACTTCAGAAAGTCTGAGGTCATCCCTATTTGGAAATGAACAATTCTATTTACATTAGCCTGGTACCATTATCCATTTGATTCATTTAATTTCCTACTTTGAGTCCTTGCTCCCCAGGCAACCTTCTGATTATAATTTTACTTCCTATGCTCTGGTTGCATAGTGGCTAAAGCACTTGACTGCTAACCAGAAGGCTGGCGGTTCAAACCCACCAGCCACTCCTCGGAAGGAAGGTTGGGCAATTCTACTTCTGTAGTGATACTGCCTCGGAAACCCAAGGAGGGGTCGCTATGAGTCGGGGCCGACTCGACGGCACATAACAACAACAACATGCAAATGTTCCTATAGGAAGAAAATAGGTTTGTCCAGCCCTTTACAAGTCTTCTTCTGTTCTCATCATAAGTTAATAAACAAACAAATGAGAATAATGAGTGATGTTCTTTCCATGACAACTTCAATTAAAGAAAATGTTCATTAAACTTAGTTTAAGAATATAGATTAATATGTACAACATGTAAATGTCTTTGTAATAACTACCACCCAAAATTATTAAAAAATGAAAAATATTTATTGTAAAAGAATTAACAGGAGAACTTAGTTAGGATTCTGTTATCAAAATGAAGTAGCATGGGGGCTCTCTATTCCTCTGGATGGTTTTTGAGATCTCTCAAAGGCAATGGCCAAGAACAGTGGATAAAGAAACCAACATTTTCTTTGTGCCTAATAGGGGCTGACCCTGGGCTAAATGCTTCAGACTGTTATTAATTTCCACAGCAACTACTTTACCCAAGAAAAAAATCACAGCTCAGAAACATTTTCAGTTACATAATTATCAGTATTATCAGTTACATAATAAACCTATGCCCATGTGACTGCAAAATATATGCTTTTCCTAATCCTCAATGCTTCTCTCCAACTCCAAGGGCTGAATAATTGGAACCAGGAACAGAAATTCACTGAGAGATTCTAAAATCTGCCTGTGTTGCTGGAACACGGACAGAGAAATCTGAGTTTTCTGGCTCCATAAACCAAAGGTCTTCCTAGAATGAGTCTAAATTCTGTTACTGTTAACTGGCAAGCACAGTGCTAGCAACTAAGACACACTCATCTTAGGTATTATTTAAATTTAAAAAAATAATTTGATAACCAAAAGATTACTTATGGCCATCAGATTTCCCCAGCTGTTAGAAGGTCCCTATCAAACACAAATTCATGACTTCATCCTAAAGTCAAAAATTATTTAAATAAAACTAAGTGCATCTCCATAAGGCTTATTATAGTCCAAATATCCCCAGTTAACACACCTGGGGTTACAATGAATATAATGTCCTAGAAGACCCAGCCAGCTTACATGTTATGTTATCTATTCTCAGTGGCAGTCTTCACCATCCCTCCCTGATTTCACTGATTCCTGCATCATCTACATAATGACCACTGGCCTTCTTTTTTATATCCCTACTAGACAGTGGGGAGCTCCAGAGGCGTAAAGCCTGAGGCATTTGACTGCTAACCAGAAGGCTGGTGGTTCAAATCCACCAGTCACTCCTCGGAAAGAAGGTTGGGCAATCTACCTCCATAGTGATACCACCTCAGAAACCCAAGGAGGGGTCTCTATGAGTTGGATCCAACTCGATGGAGGTGAGTTTGTTTTGGGTTTACTAGACGGTGAGCTCCTAAAAAAAAAAAAAGTCTGCGGATTCAAAGGAGATCATATTGTAGTCGCAGCTTTCTATGGGAAAGCCATTGCCTAATTCAAATAGCAGATACCATCACTGTGACGTGATGTTTTACACACACTGTCATACAAAATTCTCACAACAACCTTAAGAAATACCTACTGCTAATGTTCTCATTTTTCAGATGAGGAAACTGAGGTCTAGAAATTAAATGACTTGCACAGTGGAAATGCTGGGATTCAAATCCAGGTAGTCTAACTCAAGAAGGGTAACACTATAGTGGTCACACTGCTCAAAGCTTCCATAAATATCAACAATGGCAAGTCACTAAATACAGGCATCATAGAGATATCGGGTGTTTAGTTTCAGACCACCACAATAAAGCAATAAAGTGAGTCACAAATTTTTTGGTTTCCCAGTGCATATAAAACTTATATTTACACTGTACTGCAGTCTATTAAGTATACAATAGCATTATGAAAAAGTCTGAAATATGCAGGATATAAGATCAACATCCAAAAATCAGTTGGATTCCTCTACACCAACAAAGAGATTGCTGAAAAAGAAATAAGGAAATCAATACCGTTCTCAATAGCTACCAAAAAAATAAAATACTTGGGAATAAATCTTA
>NW_006921704.1:2511770-2524224 GCF_000298275.1 Orycteropus afer afer | reverse complement strand
AAAAGTCTGAAATATTATGAGAATTATCAAAATATGACTGAGAAATTAAGGTAGCACGTGCTGTTGGAAAAATGGTGAAGACAGACTTGCTGGAGACTAGGTTGTTACAAACCTTCCATTTGTAAAACATGCAATATCTGGGAAACACAACAAAGTAAAATGCAATAAAATAGGTATGCCTGCAGAAGGCAAAGCAATGACTTGTACTATGTAGGAAAAGGTTGTCAAAGGTTGTCTGGTCACCGTCACCTCTTGTAAGTCATAACTGAGTGCACCATACAGATAACACTGTCATTCAGACAGTCTACTGAACTGCCAAGAATTGACAGGTGTCGCTTGAGTCACTATATTTACTCATACCTTCTTCAGGTCTGAAAATCTTTGTTAACTAACAAATAACACAAAATTTTGACATTTCATTAATTACTTCCAAAGCTAGAATAACAGAAACTTTTTTTTTAAATGCTTACATAGAACCCATTTGGTTCATTGTACAAAAAACATATTTATGGTTATTTTAGTGCCATTTGTGAAAGATAATTTTAAAACTGCATTAGTAAAAACAGGCAGTTAGTGATGCAAAGTATCATTGACAATTATATCTCACTAATTTTTACCAAAGGCTGTTGTTGCTTTTGTTGTTATGTGCCATCGAGTCGAACCCGACTCAGAGCGACCCCTCCTTGGGTTTCCGAGGCAGTATCATACGGAAGTCGATTGCCCAACCTTCCCTCCGAGGAGTGGCTAGTGGGTTTGAACCGCCAGCCTTCTGGTTAGCAGTCAAGTGCTATGCTACCAAAAGCTAGAACATTTTAAGTCATTCTAACGGTATTCTTTTCCAACTGTTCACCTATATTGAGGACATTTCCTCAACACTCTTGTTGCGTTACTCCAAAGCAATATTATAATCCCACCATTTTCTGTGCCTACTACACAGTTCTCTCATTCATTCTTGATTGGGCTCCACTATTACCAAATTCATGGAGCCCTTTTAAGCCATATTTAGCCAAAAAGACTAGAATGTAAGGATGTGAAATCAATCCTGTCAATCTGTTTGCTTCAGTATCTTTATCATACACTTCTGACAACTCCTGTGCTTCCTCCAGGTCATCAATAAAAAGGATATGCACACATTACCATAACAACTCTAAAATTACAATATTTATATTAAGTTCAATGCCGAACCTGTAACAGTTGAAGATTAAGATCAGAAAAACAATTACATCGATTAGAAGGAGAAAACAGGTTCTTCAATAACCAGCATTTAGATGACATAAATGAGCAGTAGTTGTTTAATCATTAATCCCCTATAGCCCTGGTGGCACAATAGTCAAATTAAAGTGCTTGGCTTGCTAACAGAAAGTTCAGCCCAACATCCTCTGCGGGAGAAAGATGTGACAGTTTGCCTGGTAAAGATTACAGCCTTGGAAACCCTATGAGGCAGTTCTTACTCTGCCCTACAGGGCTGCTAAGTGTAGGAACCCACTCGATCACAACAGTTTTCTTTTTCTTTTTTTTTAATCTAGACAAAATAGCTAACCATCTGTGGTTAAAATGATTTTACTTGAATGTGCTGTAACACACATGTAACGTGTTGTATGTGATGGTCGGTACAAATCTTTAAAAAAAGAGGGGAGTAGTGATAAATGAAAGGACTCTAAATGTCCCAGCTAACAGGGAATGAGCTTTTTTCTTTTGATCAGATTATGAAATCCTTATTAGACTGCAGTTACCTACCTGGTAATAGCTGGCTTTGGCCTCAATCATCAGCTGTTGGGTGGAGATCACCTTTTTCCTGCGTTTACACTCATCCTTGAGTAACTTGATCTCTGCCACCTGTTTGGTGACCAGCTTCTTGCTCTGATCACAATCGATGAGGCTCAGGCGCAGCCGCTCTTCCAGCGTGTGCAACTGCGCTGTGAGGAATTCCTGCGAGTGCAGCAGGTACTCGATGGTGAGTTGCGCCAGGCGGATGAGCTTCAGCAGCACCGGGTCCACGCCCGACTGGCAGTGTGGGCACTTCTCGTCCTCCAGCTTGCAAAAGGTGATGTTCATGATGTTCTCCTGCAGCGTGAGGACGTCCACGGCCCCCGCCACCTTGTCCACGTCGATTGCGCTCAGCCGCCGCCAGTTCACGCTCTCCAGCCGCGGCCGAAACTGGAAGAAAGGCAGGGGCCCCGAAGCCCCGGTGGAGGGGACATAGGCCATGGTGGCTGCCCCTGCTGCGCCCGCCGCGGCGGTGGCAGGAGCCATAGGGGCAGCAGGGCTCTCCGGACAGCCGGAGAGCGGGTAATAGACGTGCTTCTGGAAAGGCTGCAGGAAGAAGAGACAACGTAGCGGGAAGCAGAGTTGACGAGATTCGGAATGGGGGGCTGGAGGCAGGGGGACTGGGAGTCTCGTCGAGCCCCAGCCTCCCGGGGCCGGCATCCCTAGCCCGGCGTCCGGGGCCTTCCGATCTTACCATGCTTGAAAGCAAATCCGCTGCCTCTGCTTGCATCCGAGGAAGGGGCGGTCTCGTCTACTGGTTCCGCGCCGCCTCCCTGACCGCCGCCGCCACACTCCTCCGGAGCAGAATACCCGGTTCCCTCTGGCGGCGGAGGCCTAGGGTCCGGGCGTCCAGGCCGTTGCTATGGCGGCGCCCACGGCCCACACCTGGTGCAAAGGGCACGCCAGCACGCGCGAGGTCAGCGTGCGTCCAGGACCCTGCGGGACCAGAGAAGGCCTTAGGAACGAATCCACGTGGCCAAACACGCCCATCTAGCGAGGGTACATCCAGGGCGCCGACTCCCCGGGTCACCACCCTCCCAGGTTTTGTGGTTGGACACTCCACTTTCCTAAGGCGAGGGGAAGCCACGTCCATGGGAACCTCAGTCCTACCTGCCATCTATGGTTATTCTTTCTTATCCTCGCCTAAGTTTTGAAGTTAAAAATATCTATTCACGCTTATCTTTTGCACACAATTTAGAAAAATATTAAGCAACAAAACTACGTAAAATTAAATGGAGGAGAAGTGGGATTGACTGAAAAAGCACAAGAGGGAACTTTTGGGGGGTAATAGAAATGTTCTCTATTTTGATTGTAGTGACTACCTGGGTGTAAACATTTGTCATACTCTTTTTGTATTTTATACCCCTTTATTGTTGATTTTTAAAATAAATCTGCAGTTAATTCTTTGATGGTAGGTTTAAATTTCTTACATCAAGATACTTTTTAAAATGTAGCCTTTATGCCTCTGTGGGTTGGAAGCCAAAATATAACACTGATATAAGTAAAAACTAAAGAACTCCCCAAAATATGTAATATTTCACTTGTCTTTCCAAAATAATACATTTTCAAAATGCTGAAGGATGGATGGGAACATTAACTGTCATTTGCCTCACGTTTTACAAGGCCCTGGTATTTACCTTACAAACTTGTGTCGGGGTTGCATTCTGTTCCCTGGAGAGACTAAAATATTTTTAGCAGCTCCCTGTAGACCTTGGGCCTCTCATTCTTGGGGTCTTCTGGGGAATGCCTGTGGTTACCCCAGAGGTCAATGGGCTGAGGAAAAGCCAGACATTCCTCAATCCACCAGAGAGTTCCTGCTTTAACCAACCATCAGGAAAACTTTTTTCTTTCCTAACAGCCAAATATATAAACAGAAGAAAATAAAATTCAGAGTAACTGGGAGCAAAGTTGCAATATGAAAGACATTTTTATCACTTTCCAGATATTGTGAACAAATAAACCCATATGAAAGCATCAAGAAAATAAAACATGCATTTCATATGCTTTCATATAAACCATGCTTCCAAATAACTTTTAACGTGCCTCTGGGGGTGGGGGAGAAGAATCATCAACGTTTCACAACCACCTGGGTAAAAGTTCAAATGACCTAGGTTAAAATTTGACTCAGCCGTTTACTTATTGCCTGACCTTTAACAATTCATGCACACCAAGGGTATCAGGATACCAACCTGGTAGGTCTATGTCCTGTAGGCTCCATCCACTGGACTGCAGGTTCAGCGGGAACAAGGGCCGTGGTCTCTCTTGTTCACCGTTATATCCCCAGCACCTGGCACAGGACCCGCACAGAGAAGGCGTTAAGTATTTGTCGAAAGGGTACGTAAATAAAGATTCAATGAATTAGGCGCTTAGTTAAGTAAATAGCTGCTCCCCGCCCCTTAATCCTAGTTTCTCTGCCTCTAGTCTGTTAGCGGGATTAACC
Organism: Orycteropus afer afer; assembly: GCF_000298275.1. Lineage (NCBI taxonomy): Eukaryota > Metazoa > Chordata > Mammalia > Tubulidentata > Orycteropodidae > Orycteropus > Orycteropus afer. The sequence continues at coordinate 2,520,017 of NW_006921704.1, read as the reverse complement.
CACGCTCTTGGCCAAGGCCCGCGGGTGTTGAACGTGGGGTGGTGAACTAGGATGCTCCCCCGCGGCAGTAGGAGTAAGGAGGCTTGTGGGGTCTAGGCACCCTCGCCACGGCTCGCGCATCTCGGTTGCTGTCACCATTCCGAGCTGTTGGTCCACCCTAGCCCCTTGGTCGGATTTCGATCACAAAATGGCCGGAAGAGGAAAGAAGGGGGAACGCTTTCCTGTCTGCCTCCTCACAGCCGATCGCCCCGACTCCGGCGCGGTGCCTCGTCTCAGGCGCACTGTGCGCCCAGACCGCCAAACCAGCAAAGACAAAGGCTGGTGGCTGCGGGCTTCGATCGGGCCTGGGAGGTCCTCCTTAGAGGGCAAAGGAAGAATCAGGGCTGCGGCGGCCACGCTAGCGAGAGCTGCAGAGAGCAACCCGTGGGCGGGAAAAGGGCCAGGCTTTGTGGACACCGAAACGCACCATCCGCCGCTGGCTGTTCGCGGGCGCCTAGCACATCCCGGGCCTCAGCTCACCCCTGCTGCGCGCTCCTCGGCGAGACCGGGTGCTGCAGGCAGATGGGGGCGGCAAAGGGGATCCAGACCCTAGTGGAGCTGCTCGCGCAAGCAGTGCCAGCAGACGCGTAGAATCAGAGCTAGTAGAGGAAGGCTGGCTCTTAGTTCCAGGGCGCAGAATAAATCCTGTCTCGTCAGGGCAAGTTGTAGCAGGGCAAGACAGTAGGCACAGCTTCCCGCCCTCGCAGACTCTGGGCCGCCGGTTCGGGATTCCCCACCCCCCCTCCCGCCCCCAGCCCCACCACGCTCTGTCTGCCGCCTCTTTCCTCCTAGTCCAGGCTCTTCTGGCAGCTGGGCAGAACCCGGCACATCTACACCACAGCTCAAAATTGCGCTCCGCCAATCCAGAGGCTGGTGCAGACACGTGGTGCCTGGGCGCGCTCTGTTGCTGGCGCGTGATGCTCGCCCGGGGAAGGCTTTTCAAAGACAAACTAGATTCGTGCCTAGTGTGCTTGTCTTGGCCTGTGGCTAGCTCTTCTCCCTCTGGAGCTTTCTGTGAATTAGCTCCCAAGGAATGTTTCCTTCTAATGGCAGAAGTCTGCACATGAAAAAGAACTTGAAGAGGCTATTTAATACAGCCTCTCATTGTAAAGAAATTAAAAAAAAAAAAAAAAAAGAAAAGAAAAAAGAATAAAGGACTCACTACCGCGGATTCCGACTCCTTCTTGGGTTTCCGAGGTAGTATCTTTGCGGAAGTAGATTGCCCAATCTCCCTTCTGAGGAGTGGCTGGTGGATTTGAACCGCCAGAGTTATAGGTAGCAGTCAAATGCCTTGGGCACTGCGCCACCAGAGCTCCATGTAATGAGGTAGAAAACAAGATTTAGGAAGGTTGTCTTTGGCCGAATCACACTAGAAGTTAAACCCACTTCAGTTCCCGCGCTTCTTTCAATTTTGCTCACTTAGAAGTCTATTAAGGACTAAAGGCATGGATCTCTGTTAGTACAAAGAAATTGGGAAGATATTGTTGGGTCAGCAATAATGTGACTATTATTTGTTAACCTACAATTAGAACAGGTGGTCTGAAATTAAGACAATATTCAGTGTTTGTTTTTAAATGAATGATCCAGAAAATGCATATACTTCTCTTAGCAACCACCAAGTTGACCCAAATTGAGAAGTCTGAGGGCATCTTTTGCAAAATACTAGTTACTGCTGTAGCAAATAGTTATTAAATTTGAAAGGAGCAGCTTACAGAAATATGTGCTGTACGATAACATGTAATTGTAAAAGTGACTTTCCTCGTGCTTCTCCACTACTGAATCAACTTTGTATCATACTTTAGCACAACGCTTCAAACACTGTGTTGTTGTTTGGTGCTGTGGAGTCGTCTCCAACTCATAGCGACCCTACGCACAGCAGAAGGACACACTGCCCGGTCCTGTGCCAGCCTCAACAATCCTCGCTATACCTGAGCCCATCGTCAAACCTTGTATAAACTAAAAACTCAAACTCACTGCCGTCAAGTCAATTCCTACACATAGAGACCCCCCCCCACACACACACACTGGGTTTCGAAAGCTGTAAATCTTTACAGAAGCAAACCTCCCCATCTTTCTTCCCCAGAGCAGCTGGCGGGTTCCAACCAACCTTTTTGGTTAGCAGCCAAATGCCTTAACCACTACACTACCATAGCGTAAGGAGCTCTGGTAGCATAATGCCTAAGGCACTTGACTGCTAACCAAGAGGCTGGCGGTTCAAACCCACCAGCCACTCCTCGGAAGGAAGGTTGGGCAATCCTACTTCCCTAGAGATAACTGCCTCGGAAACCCAAGGAGGGGTCGCTAGGAGTCGGGGCCGACTTGATGGCAAATAACAACAACAACACCACCATAGTGAAAAAATATTTATGCTGAATTTTTCACTTTTGGTTTTACTTGAAATCCATAAAGCTTGGATTTGTGGTGCCTGGGCGCGCTCTGTTGCTGGCGCGGGATGCTCTCCCGGAGAAGGCTTTACAAAAAGAAACCAGATGCGTTCCTTTACGCTGTGCTTATCTTGGGCTTTAGCTAGCTCTTTTCCCGCTGGAGCTTTATGTGAATTCGCTCCCAAGGAATGTTGCGTTGGTGGGATTTTCAATTTAATTTTAAAATTCTTTGAATAAGAAAGCGAATCCAAGATCCTTATAAAAATACTGTTAAGAGCTAAACCTAAAGATTTCCAGGTAGAAATCCCATGCAATATGAGATATAGAGACCTATTGCTTTGCAATATCAATAGCTTGTACCGCTTTGGGGAATGTGAGTGTGTGTGATGATTACTTAATAAACATTATTTGATTATACACTATTTGAGTCACTTGAATTCCCTATTCCCCACTGTCAATATATTACTCCAAAACCAAAAAACAATTCCCCTTGCCTTTAAGTCTATTCCAATTCATGGTGACCCCATGTGTGCCCCACAGGTGCAGAATTGTTGTGTTGTTGTTATGTGCTGTGGAGTCGGAACGGACTCAAAATGACCCCTCCTTGGGTTTCCCAGGCGGTATCACTATAGCAGATTGCCCAATCTTCCTACCCAGGAGTGGCTGATGGGATTAGAAGAAATAAAATAAACTTATTGACTTTGGCATGATATGGTAGCCTTCATGCATCAAACTGCTTACAATGGTTATCATATTAAACTTCATATATAAAAAAAGTCATCTCTCCCCACCAGACTATTAGAACCTCGAATGTTCTAGCATATACCTGCATGTAGTAAGTATTCAGATTAAAAGAAAAATTTTTTTGAAGTAAGATATTATCCTAAAAAGATAAATAAAAATGTTAGTGAACATTGATCATTTAGTATAGCAAATATATAAAATATTGTAGCTGAAATTATTTCACCTTTGTGTTTCTATTTCTCTGGTTTGAAAATGACAAGTTTGAGAAAAGGAAAATTATATTGGGGTAGGTAATTGAGAAGGAGCCCTGCTGGCACAATGGTTAAGCAATCAATCAGCTGCTGAATGAAAGGTTGACATTCCAACTGAAACTGTGACCTGGAGTTTCCAAAAACCAAAACCAAATCCATTCCCATGAAGTTGATTCTGACTCACAGTGACCCTGTAACACAGAACTGATCCATTACATAGGGTTTCCAAGGCTGCAATGTAATGGAAGCAGACTGCCACATCTTTCTCCTGCAGATTGGCTGGGGGGTTCAAGGCTCCGAACTTTTAGGTAGCAGCTGATCGCTTAACCACTAAGCTCTTAAAAACCATAAAGGGAAGTCATAGGGCACTATGAATCAAAAATTGACTCTATGGCACACAACAACAGGCAATTGGGAGAGTGGTTAGCATAATATCTATCATTAAACATTATCAGGCCTTATAGAAAAAGTAAAACAAAGATTTGTTGTTTTTGTTGTTGTTGTTTGCCATCAAGTTGGACCTGACTCATAGCAATCCATCCTTGGGTTTCTGAGGTGATATCACTATGGAAGTAGATTGCCCAACCTGCCTTCCAAGGAGTGGCTGGTGGGTTTGAACCGCCAGCCTTCTGATTAGCAGCCAAGTGCCTTAGGCACTATGCTACCAAGCTCCTAAAACAAAGATTAGAGATAGCCAAAGTGAGAATATATAAGGAAATAATTAATAGATAATGAATCAGATAATACATGTAATTTCTGCCCTTCTGTTTTGATCATCTACCTACTATCCTTTAGTTATAATAATATCATCTATATAGATAAGTGTTTAAAATATACACTAACAATTTAAAGTACAATAATAAAATAAACATTTGTATAACAACCACTCAGGAGGTCTGGTGGCATAGTGCCTAAGGTATTTGACTGCTAACCAGAAGACTGGCGGTTCAAACCCACCAGCCACTCTTCAGAAGGAAGGTTGGGCAATCTACTTCCATAGTGATACTGCCTCGGAAACCCAAGGAGGGGTCACTATGAGTTGGATCTGACTCGATGGCAGTGAGTTTGGTTATTGATTTATAACAACCACTCAGGATAAGAAACATAACTATTCCAGCATTTTAGGCATTCCCTCTGTATCCACAATCACATCCCTCTGCATCCTACTAGTGGGAGTTGTTGTGCTAAGTTTTGGGTTAATCATTCCCTTGCTTTTCCTTATAGTTTCCTTATACATTGCTGTTGTTGTTGTTGTTATGTGCCGTCGAGTTGGACTCGACCCATAGCGACCCCTCCTTGGGTTTCCGAGGCAGTATCACTACAGAAGTAGATTGCCCCATCTTCGTTTCGAGGAGTGGCTGGTGGGTTTGAACCGCCAACCTTCTGGCTAGCAGTCAAGTGCCTTAGCCACTATGCTACCAGAGCTCCCTATACATTGCTAGACATATATTATTTACTTTTAAAAAACTGAGTAGCGAGTGACCAATACAATAACACTAAGGACAAAGCAGACACAGAGAGGTGCACAAGAGGACAGACAACAAAGATAAACACTTTCACATACACAACACTGCACTATCAGTAATAACAAGCATTAATCTACAGGTGGATACATAGGTAGACAGACTAAATGATCAAGTATATCTAGGTAAAAGGGAATATACTCATGGCCATATATAAGTTTAGCAGACAGTATTTCTACATACATATTTGTATGTCCTGTTAGAACATCCATATATATAATAGAGCTAATGGAACAAGGCTATGATAACTTCTTAGCCACAGCCAAGCACCCTGAGGGAGTGAGTTATTGGGCCCACAGGCTAGGGACCTTGGTCATGGGGGACATCAAGTTCAATTGACTTAACATACTACACAAAAACATTTTTCTACATCCTAACTTGGTAAGTAGCAACTGGAGTCTTAAAAGCTTGCAAGGAGCCATTTAAAATGCAACAATTGGTCTCTCCTTGTCTAGAGGGAAGAAGAATGAAGAAAATCAAATATGTATGGGAACAATTAATCCAAGGGACTAACGGACCATGCAAACCTCAGCCTACATGACCCTGAGATTAGAAGAACTAGATAGTGTCCCACAACCACTGTTAATCACTGAGAAAAGGATCAAAACAGATCCTGTACAAAGTGGGAGAAAAATGTGGAACAAAACTTAAAATCATAAAAAAAAGACCAGGCTTAGTGGTCTGAGAAAGACTGGTGAAACCCATGAGACTATGGCCCCTAGTCACTCTTCAGGCCTATAATTCAACTCACTCCTGTGGCTTAACTTTCAGCCAAACAATAGACAGGACTAGGAGATGAATAATTCGACTAGGGAGGTAGACTTCTTAGAACAATCAACCATGGGGAGATCGGAAGGGCAGCATTTACACAGGGAGAGAACTCAGAGGGCAGGAATGCATAGGAAAGAAGGACACAGGGAGAAGTAGGAAGAGAGCTGTTAAATAATGGGGATTGCAATCAATGTCATGAAACAAAATGTTTATGAACTGTGGTATGGAAAATGAATTTGCTCTCTCAACTTTTACCCACATCGCAATTTTTCAAAAAAAGTAATGAACTATAGATACACAAAATAGCAAGGATGAAGTTTAAATTCATTATGCTAAGGAAGAAATCGAATTCAAAAGGCTACACCACAGCCAGCTACCCAGAGGGAGCAAGCAGTAGGACCTGTGGACTCGGACCATAGTCACAGGGGACATCAAACTCAACTGGCATAACTACACAAAAACATTGTTCTACATCCTACTTTGCTGAATATCGACTGGGGTCCTAAAAGCTTGCAAGTGACCATCTAGATGCAACAATGGGTCTCTCCTCATCCAGAACAAAGAAGAATGAAGAAAACTAAAGACACATGGAAACAATTAGTCCAAGGGACTGGTAGACCATGTGATCCTCAGCCTATACGACTATGAGACCAGAAGAACTAGATGCTGTCTGATTACAACTGTCAATCACTCAGAGATGGATCAATGCAGAGGAAAGACCCTGGATAGAGTGAAAGAACAATGTGGAAAAAAGCTCAAAATCGTAAACAACAACAAAAAAAGACCAGGTTTGCTGGTCTGATACAGCCTGGTAAGACCCCTGAGACTATGGCCTCTAGTCACCCTTCAGATCTAGAACTGAACTCACTCCTGTGGCTTCCAGCCAAACAATAGACAGGCATACGAGGTGAACATTTACATCAGATAGATACACTACTTGGAACTATCAATGGTGGGAGAACAGAAGGGCTGTGTTTCCATAGGAGGGAAGGACACAAGGGAGAGGTAACTATGGAGAGCAAGTGGGAAGAGAGCTGTTACATTGTGGGCAACTGCAGTCAATGTCATGAAACAAAATGTGTATGAACTGCTGTATGGAAAACAAATTTGCTCTGTAAACTTTCACCCAAATCACAATAAAAATTAAAAGAAAAAAAAGGCTAGCTACATACTGTATGATTTGATTCAGATGACATTCTAGAAAAGGCAAAACTGTATGGGAAGAAAAGAAATCAGTGGTTGGTAGAAAATGGGCCTAGGAGAGAGGTTGACTCTACAGGAGCACAGAGGAATTTTTCTGGGTGATGTTCTGTAACTCTTCTATAGCTTGACTATGGTTCTATTTACACAATCATTTTACACAGTCCTAAGTATTTGTGAACTCACAAAACTGTACATTAAACTATTAATTTTATTGTATGTAAATTATATTAATTAAAAATGGGAAAGAAAAAAAAAACTGAGTAGCAAACATCAACCCAACTGTGTAAACATGAGTTGATGCATCTCTGTGTTAATACTGCTTTTAAACGCAAGAGACCTTCTGCCCCAACCCAGTCCTTTAAAGGACACCTCAAGGGCTCAAGGGGCTCACACCTATGTTCATTTCAGCAGTATTCACAATAGCCAAAAATGAAAGTAAATGCCATCAATGGATAAATGGGTAAACAAAATGTGGCACATACATTTGACAGAATTCTACATACCAAAAAGAATGATGAATTGCCAAACCATCTTGGAACATGGATGCACCTAGAGGACATTATGCTGAGCACAATGAGTCAATCACAAAAGGAAAAATTTTCTATGCTCTCACTTTCATAAAATGACAAGAATAACCATGTGTGTCTATACCAAAAATGTGTGTGTGTGTATATATATATATATGTATGTGTGTGTGTGTGTGTATAAACCAATGCTTATTGGTAGTTACCAGTGGGGAGGTAGGAGGAATTCAATCTATATACAGTAATTACTTTTTACTTATGGTGATGAAAAAGAATATGGGAGAATTGTGAACAGCTTAAAAAAACAACTGATGCCACTAGGTTGTAATACACACATATGAAAAAAAAAAAGAGTTTATGTAAATGCATTGTTGTATATAATTTTGCAACAACAACCAAAATACATGTGTGTGTTCATGTACACACACTTGTGTGTGTGTGTATATACATATATATACACACATATATGTATGTCTGTGTATGTATTATATATTTGTTGTTGTTATTAGGTGCCATCAAGTCAGTTCCCACTCATAGCAACCCTATTTACAATAGAACAAAACAGGGTCTATTCATGTGCCATCATCACAATCCTTGCTGTTCTTGAGCCTACTGTTGCAGCCACTGTGTCAATCCAAATCATTGAAGGTCTTTCCCTTTTTAGTTGACTGTTTACTTTACTAAGCATGATATCCTTCTCCAGAGAATTTTCCCTTCTGACAATATGACCACAGTAGGTGAGATGAAGTCTGCCCATTCTCACTTCCAAGGAGCATTCAGGCTGCACTTCTTCCAGGACAGGTTTGTT
>NW_006921704.1:2497403-2505140 GCF_000298275.1 Orycteropus afer afer | reverse complement strand
AACTTTTGCATTCCAGTCACCAGTGATAAGCAATACATCCTGATTGCATGTTCAGTCAATTTCACATTGCAAAAGTTGATAAAAATCTTCAATTTCCTCATCTTTATCTTTGATGGTTGATGCATAAATTTGAGTAATAGTATTAACAGGTATTCCTTGCAAATGTATGGATATTATCCTATCACTGACAGCATTGTACTTCAGGACAGATCTTGAAATATCCTTTGTGATGGTGAACACCATGCCATTCCTCTTCAAATTGTCATTCCCGGCATAGTAGATCATATGGTTATCAGATTCAAAATGGTCAAAACCAGTCCATTTCAGCTCACTAATGCCTAGGATATGAATCTTTATGCATTCCATTTCATTTTTTACAACTTCCAATTTTCCTAGATTCATACTTCGTACATTCCATATTCCAATTATTAATGGATACTTGGAGCTGTTTCTCCTCAATTTGAGTGGTGCCACATCAGCAAATGGAGGTCTTGAAAGTTTTACCTTATCCATATGAGTAAGGCTGGTTTTACTCTGACGGTGCAGCTCTTTCCCAGTCCTATTTTGAGAGGCTTGTAACCTAAGTGACTTATCCTCTTCCTCTGTGCTGGACAATGTTTTAGGACTATTCATAAAGTTGCACAGTAATGTATCAGACAGTGTTTCTCTGCTATTCATAAGGTTTTCCTTGGCCAATTTTTGAGAAGTGGATGGCCTGCTCCTCCTTCCTAGTCTGTCTTAGTCTGTAAGTTGCATTGAAACCTGTGCACCACATGCAACTCTGCTGGCATCTGAAACACCAGTGGCACAGACTCAAGCCTCACAGCAATGTACAAGCCTCACAGGATGACAAACTGACAGACAAGTTTGTCTCCCTTAGCTGTTAGAAACCTCTGCGATCTCCCTTATCTAATTCCTACCTGGAACTTCCTACTCTGTGGTCCCCAGCCGCTCCCTTCCTTTCCTGGCTCTAGGGGGGCTTGTGGCCTGGCCTTGCCTCCCGCCCCTTTTTACCTGGATGTCCTGCCACTCCTGAGGGTTATGGCATCGTTAAATATTTTTCTCATAGAATCCTTCAATAGTTCAACTCGAGGCTTGAATTTTTTCTTCATTTCTTTCAGCTTGAGAAATGCTGAACGTGTTCTTCCCTTTTGGTTTTCTAACTCCAGGTCTTTACACATTTCATTAAAATACTTTGCCTTCTTGAGCTGCCCTTTGAAATCTTGTTTAGCTCTTTTATTTCATCATTTCTTCCATTTGCTTTAGCTATTCTCCATTCAAGAGCAAGCTTCAGAGTCTCTTATGACATCCATTTTGGTCTTTATTTCCTTTCCTGTCTTTTTAACGGCCATTTGCTTTCGTCATGTACAATATTCTTGATGTCATTCTACAATTTGTCTGGTCTTCAGTTATCAGTGTTCAATGTGTCAAAACCTATTCTTCAAATGGTCTCTAAATTTAGGTGGGATATAATCAAGGTCATATTTTGGCTCTCATGGACTTGTTTTAATTTTCTTCAGCTTCAACATGGACATGCATATGAGCAATTGGTCCACAATTAGCTTTTGGCCTTGTTTTGAGCTTCTCTGTTGCCTCTTTCCATAGATACAATTTATTTGATTCTTGTGTATTCCATCTGGCGAGGTCTATGTGTATAGTCTCTGTTTATGTTGTTGAAAAAAGATGTTTACAATGAATAAGTCATTGGTCTTCCACAATTCTATCACATGATCTCCAGCATCATTTCTATCACCAAGTCCTAGTTTCCAATTACTGATGTGTCTTCCTTTCTTCCAACTTTGGCATTCCAATCACCAGTAATAAACAATACATCTTGATTGCATCAATCAATCAAGTTTGGTCAATTTTAGACTGCAGAATTTGGTAAAAATCTTCAATTTCTTCTTCGTTGGCTTTAGTGGTTGGTGCATAACTTTGAATAATAGTCATATTAACTTGTCTTCCTTGTATGGATATTATCCTGTCATTGACAGCAGTATACATCAGGATAGATCTTGAAATCTTCTTTTTGATGATGAATGCAGTGCCATTTCTCTTCAATTTGCCATTTCTGGCATAGTAGATTATATATGATTGTCTGATTCAAAATGGCCAGTATCAGTCCATTTCAGCTCACTAATACTAAGGATATTGATCATTATATGTTCTGTTTCATTTTTTACCATTTCCAGTTTTGCTAAAATCATACTTAATATATTCCAAGTTCTGATTATTAATGAATGTTTTCAGCTGTTTCTTCCCATTTTGAGTGATGTACATCAGCAAATGAAGGTTCTGAAAACTTTACTCCATTGACATCATTAAAGTTGACTCTACTTTGAGGAGACACCTCTCCTCTAGTCTTATTTTGAGTACCCTCCAACCCAAGAGGCTTATCTTTGGACACTATATCAGACAATGTTTCACTGCTATTCAGAAGGTTTTCAGTGACCAGCTTTTCCAGAAGTGATGGTCCCAACCTTCTTCCCAGTCTGTCTTAGTCTTGAAGCTCCAATGAAATCTTTCCACCCTGGGTGACCCTGCTGGTATTTGAAATACTGATGGCATAAATTCCAGCCTCACAGCAACATGCAAGCTACCATAGTAGGACAAACTGACAGATGAGTAGTGGTACACCTACCAAGAACTCCAGAGTTTCTTGCACAAACAGCATAAGCCAACTTGTGGAATTTCAGTAGATAAGGAGAAGATTATATCAGTTTTCAGAAATGAAAAACAAGTCATACACAAAGGAACAGAAATCAGAATGGTACACATGACCCATGCTTTCTGTTATCAAGTTAAAAAGATAGACTGGCAGCAGGTGTCTCAGTGATGATAGCCCTAAACTGGTCTATCTTTTGATTCACTCTATTATAATTTTCACTGATTGTACTCTGGGTCCATTCTCTCTTTCTCTTGAGGATTCTCTTCATCTCTACTGGATTCATCTGTTTTCTTACTGCATCCCATATTCTTCTTTCTGGATTTAATCTCATCTTGGCAAGGTACATCCTTTAGCAGCTTCTTGGAAGAAAAAAAAAAAAAAGATGCTTTGAAGATAAATAAGGAGCTCTGGTGGTGCAGTGGTTAAAGCAATCAACCGCTAAACAAAAAGTCAAGTGTTAGAATCCCCCAGCCTTTCCGCGGGAGAAGATGAAGCAGTCTGCTTCCATAAAGATTTACAATTTGAGAACCCTGTAGGGGAGTTCTACTCTGTCCGATGGGATCACTATGAGTCAGAATCCACTGGATGGTAGTGCATTTGGTTTTTAGTTTGGGAGATAATATTTTGAGATGTCTGAAAATATTTTACTCTAAAAAATCTATTTTACTCTAAAAATTCATTATTGTTGTTGTTGTTGTTATGTGCCGTCGAGTCAGACCCAAGTCATAGCAACCCTTCCTTTGGTTGCCGAGGCAGTATCACTACAGAAGTAGATTGCCCAACCTTCCTTCCGAGGAGTGGCTGGTGGGTTTGAACCGCCAGCCTCCTGGTTAGCAGTCAAATGCCTTAGACACTATGCTACCAGAGCTCCCCAAAAAAATGATTATTAGTTGAACTTTATTGTTACTGTTGTTGCCTTCAAGTTGATTTCTACTCATGGTGACCTCATGTGTACAGAAGAAATCAGCTCCAAAGGATTTTCAAGACTCTTGCAATGCACCTCCCGGGTGGCACCAACTTTCTGCTGGTAGTTCAACACTCAACCATGTGTGCTACCCAGGAACTCCTTAGTTAGACCACAGTATAAAAAATCTTAAATTAGAAATCATTTTCCTTTATAATTTTGTAAATAATACTTTGTTGTCTTCTTGCTTTCAGCATTAAGTGTGAGAAATCAAAAGCCATTCTGTTTCCTGTTTCCTTGTATATGATACGTTTTTCATTTCTGGAAATGGAAAGAATCTTCTCTTTACTGAAATTTCACAATGATAAAATTTGGTTTGCATCTATTTTCATTGATTGTACTGGCACTCTGTGGTTCCCTTCAATAATGTTGCTTCTTTTGTCTTAGGGAAATTTCTTGCATTATTTTGCAATTATTTTCTCATCTTTGTTCTCTCTTTCTGAAACTGTTTGAAGCTTGTTATGGATTGAAGTGTGACCTCCCAAAAACTATGTTGTGAATCCCAACCTCTGTGCCTGGGTTATAATTCCATTTGGGACGGTTGTTCTTGTTATGCTAATGAGGCAGTATTAGTGAAAGGGTATATCTCTTTTCTCCAGGAGGGAGTTTTGTTTTTTAACTTTCAATTGTGATTTGGGTGAAAGTTTACAGAGCAAATCCATTTCCCATCCAGTAATTCATACATATTTTGTTTCATGCCATTGATTGCAATTCCCTCAATGTAAATTACTCATCCCACTTTCTCCCTGTGTTTTTTGTTTCCATTCCTCCTTCTTTCCTAACTCTTCCTGCCTTCTGAATTTTGTACTTGGGCAAATCCTGGCTTTTGATCTGGAATGGTTGATTGTTCCAAGGAGTGCACACCTCTTTACTGTTATTGTTCACCTTACAGAATATTGTATTGTCTATTGTCTGACTGGAAATTGAGCCGTGGGTGTTAGTACATTTCTAGGTCCAAAGGGTAACTAAGGGCCATAGTCTTGGGGATTCTACCACTCTCTATCTGGCCAGTAAGCCTGGGCTTGATTTTGAGTTTTGCTTCACATTTTTCTTCCACTCTATCCAAGACCTTCTAATGTGATTCCTTTTGGAGCAGTCAGTAATGGAAGCCAGGCACCATCTAGTTCTTCTGGTCTTAGGATTTTGAAGGCTGAGGTTCACATGGCCTCTTAGTCCTTTGGACTAATTGTTACCATGTGTCTTTGATTTTATTTACTCTTCTTTGCTCCAGACATGGAGATACCAATAGTTGCTCCTTAGATGACTGCTCACAAGCTTTTAAGACCCAAGTATCTACTCACCAAAGTAGTATATAGAACATTCTCTTTGTGGACTATATTGTGCCAATTGACCTTGATGTTGGTTATGGCTAAGAGGTTTTCATAACTTTACTCCCTGTGTGTTCTACTGCATTCATGGATATATTTGCAGCATATATAAATACATATGTAGAAAGATTCTCTGACAAATATATATATATAGTCCCATTCTCCTTTCCACACCTGTTTAGGGTCTATCTATGTATCCACTCATAGATTATTGTTATTACTGGTCTTGCAGGATTGTGTATGAAATAGTATTTACCTCTGTTGCTTTTAACTCTTATGTTCCTCCCAGTGTCTTTTTTTGCCTTGATCATTTTTGATGACCTCTCTTATTATATATTTCCTTCCCCTTCTACCCCTGATAACCGTCAAATAATATTTCTTTTCACATGAAAACTATTTCTTGACTTTTTATAATAGTGGTCTCATACAACACTTGTCCTTTTGTGATTGACAAATTTCACTCAGCATAATATCCTCCAGGTTCAACCATGTTATGAGCTGTTTCATAGATTCATTGTTACTTGTTAACATTGCATAGTATTCTATTTTGTGTGTGTACTATCGTCTGTTGATAGGTATTTAGGTTGTTTCCATCTTTTTGCTATTGTGAATAGTGCTATGATAAATGTGGGTGTAGTCAATGTCATGAGACAAAGTGTATGTGAACCACTGTATGGAAAGTGAATTTGCTCTGTAACCTTTCACCCAAATCACAATTCAAAAAAGAAAGAAAGAAACTGAAAAAAAAGATTCCTCAATTTATCATTCAACACTTGTATTTAATTTTTACCATCACATTTTATACTTCTACCATCACATTTTAAACTTCTAAAGTATTTTTATTTTCTGTTCCTTTTTCAATAACATCCTGTGCTTATTTCATGGATAACATATCTCTTTTTCCTCTGAGTATATTAGCAATATATTTTTTCAAAATTTTTGCCTACCTGCCTGTATAATTTCTGTTTCCTCTAAACTGCTTTATTTTGTTGTTTTGTTTTGATCTTTAGCTTTCATTTTAAAGTGTTCTTCATATATCTAGTAATCCTTGATTGTGTGTTTTTGATAAAGAGTAAATCAACCTCATCATTCTGACTTTCATATATGAGGATATGGGTAGGCCATTTGTTGGGGTTCTCACTTTCATTTTGGAGTAGTGAGATCCCCAGAGAAGGCTTTTCCAATCTACACTTAGAGTCCAATGAGCTGGTAGACACTGGGTTATGAGAGCTGAAGCAGGAATGGCAGGAAGGGCAGGAATTATCTTTGTACTCATCATTTACTAGAGAGATGATCCTTTTATCCCTGTTTTCAACAGAGTAGCCAAGTTCTTAACTGCATCTGGCCTCCCTATGTCCAAACAGCCTTTTTTTTTTTTTTTTTTTTCTCACCATTTTCCTAAGAATAAATCTATGTATTTCTGCAATGTTGGGAAAGATAGTCTCTCACTGACACAATGTTGGCTTGGGATTTAGAAATTCAATTTCTCCTCAAATACCTTTCATATCTATTTAGTGTTTCTCATTCCTACTTCCAGAGAAACTTGGTGCTAACAGTACCTTAGCCTTTTGAGAATTATGACCCATAAATCCATTTGCTTCTCAGCTTTCCCTACTGTCAGCTTGAAATGTGGTTTTCTCAGGTCTGCTTGGTCAGTTGTGACTCTTTCATTTGCTTTCACACTTCCAAAATTTTGTTAGTATTGTCTTCCACTCCTGTTTTCTCTGTCTTTATGGAGTTTTATCTCTGAAAAGAAAACCATTTTCCTTTGTTCTCGAAGGTTTCCAGAGAGAGCAAAACCAGATGACTGTGTTCAGTCTGTATCATAATTTGGAACCTGAAAATGGGAGCCACATACCAAGGATGGTAGGGCAAAATGGTGTCAAGTTGTCAGGTCAATCTTGAATTGCCTGCCTCTAAGACACCATTTCATGTGATAAATAATCTTTTCAAGCCACTTATTTGGATGTTTCCTTTCATGCAATAAAATAAATTTTAACCACTATTAGAACCTCCCATTTCCTATTATTATTCTGGGGATCACAAGGTATTATTCTTGGAATGACTCAACTCTAATGGCTTCAGTTCAACTCAAGATTCAAATTCCTGGGAGAGAGATTCTGGTTGACTTAACTCAGTCACACGTCCATCTAAGAGGTTTACATAAAGGCAGGGTATAAATGTTTCATGAGAATCATGTGAAGAACAGGGAAGCAGCCCTCAAAAGGGGGCTGCATAGAGAAAATAGAAAGAGTAATCTAATGTCCATTACTTGCTAATCCTTGGCTGCTCAACGTCTGTCTATACACATGCATACTCTTCTATATATATATACAATTCAAAACTGTATAAAAAATAAAAAATATCTGACATTCACCTCTAAATACAGTTAACCATTCCACACTGAGAGGTCAACCAAAAACAACTCTGTTATCAGGGGACAATGTCGTGGGGATCTATGAATTGATTATGTCTATTTTTCCTCTTGTTCCTTTTAAATTTTATCTTATTTCTTCATTCTATAGCCTCAGTGGTAAATTTAACCACCAACAACATACCATACAAACAACAGAATGGTAAGGAGGAAGGAAAAAAAATAACTTTATGATACATTAAGTTGATAGGTGCTATCAAGTCAATTTCTACTCCCAGCAACTCCAAGTGACAGAGTAAAACTGCCTCATAGGTTTTTTTTTTTTACGTTTTATTGAAATATAATTTATGTCCAGTGAAATACACAAAACTAAAGTGACATGGGTCAATGCATTTTTTTTTTT
>NW_006921704.1:2475996-2495343 GCF_000298275.1 Orycteropus afer afer | reverse complement strand
AGACAAAACAAGTCCACAAGAGCCAAAAGGGAGAGAAAGCTAAGGGAGACAAACTTGTCTGTCAGTTTGTTGTACTGCTCTAAGACTTCACATTGCTTGGTTCTACACTCCATGCCAATGGAAGCAGTAGTCAGGACATAAGATGATGTAAAGTACTGGGCAAGTCGGCTGCAAAAGTCCTCTTTCAAGTGCTGAAGAGCAAAGATGTCTCCTTGAGGACTAGGGTGTGCCTGACACAAACCATGATATTTTCAATCGCCTCATATGCATGTGAGAGCTGGACAATGAATAAGGAAGACCAAAGAAGAATTGATGCTTTTGAGATGTGGTGTTGGTGAAGAATGCTGAAATTACCATTGTCTGCTAAAAGAAGTAACAAATCTGTCCTAGAGGAAGTGCAGCTGGAATGGTCTTTGCAAGTGAGAATGGCCAGACTTTGTCTCACCTACTTGGGCAATCCTACTTCCGTAGTGATACTGCCTCGGAAACCCAAGGAGGGGTCGCTATGAGTCGGGGCCGACTTGACGGCACATAACAACAACAACAACAACAACTTTGGTCATGTTGTCAGAAGGGACCATTCCCTGAAGAAGGATGTCATGCTTGGTAAGGTGGAGGACTGCTGAAAGAGGGGAAGGCCCTCAACAAGATGAATTGAGACAGTGGCTGGGCGATGGGCTCAAGTAAAGCAGTGATCGCGGAGCTGGCATGGACTGGGTGGTGTTTCATTCTGCTATGCATAGGGGTCACTGTGAGTCAAGACAACTCGATGGAACCTAACAACAACAGTAATTCAACTAGTTTATCTTCAGCTGTTTGTGTATTTTGGATTATGCTTGACAGTCTATTTATGCCATAATTTAGGGCCCCTAAATTTGCCCCTAGTTTTTCCTTGAAGGACTTTTTACTTTTAGGTTTCACATTTAAGTAGTCAATATCATGAGACAAAGTATATGTGAGCTGCTATATGAAAAGTGAATTTGCTCTGTAAACTTTCACCCAAATCACAATAAAAATTTTAAAAAATAATAATAATTTGGGAGGATTCTATCATTTTCTATGTTCTGGAATAGTTTGAATAGGATTGGTGTCCGTTCTTCTCTGAACATTTGGTAGAGTTCTCCAGTGACACCATCTGGGCCAGGGCTTTTTTTGTTGGTAATTTTTTTTATGACTTCTTCAATTTCTTCTTTTGTTATGGGTCTGTTTAAAATTTCCACCTCACCTTAATTTTAGGTAAATTAAATGTTTCTAGAAATTTGTCCATTTCTTCCAGATTTGCAAATTTGTTGGACTATAGTTCTTCTTAGTATCCTGATACTATCCTTTTAATTTCTGTTGGTTCTGTTGTGGTGTCACCCAATTCATGTCTTATTTGTGTTATTTGTATTCTCTCCCTCCTTTCCTTTGTTAAATTTGCCAGTGGTTTGTCAATTTTATTAATCTTTTCAAAAAACCAACTGCCAGTCTTGTTTATTTTTTCCATCATGTTTCTATTTTCTGTTTCATTTATTTCTGCTCAAATCTTTATTATTTCTTTTCTGCTGGGAACTGTAGGCTTTTTTTGCTCCTCTTTTTTCTAATTGTTAGAGATGTTGGGTTAAGGTGTTGATTTTGTCTCCTCTGTTTTGATGTGTGCATTTATTGCTATAAATTGGCCTCTGATCAATACTTTTGCTGTGTCCCAAAGATTTTGGTATGTTGTGTTTTCATTCTCATTTGATTCAAGGAATTTTTTTATTTCATTTTTTATTTCTTCTATTACCCAATCATTTTCAAGGAGGTTTTCAAATGCTCAAGGAGGTTTTAATTAGGTTTTTACTAATTCTGCCTTCCACTGATTCACTTCTACTCCTTTCCCCATTCAATATGTTATCTATTTCTGAAAATTTAGTATTTATCTTCTGGATCTCTAGCCATAGATTTTGTATCATTTCTAATTTTTCATTTATTTTGTCATTTAGTTCTTGTATTGTCTTTTGAAATTGTTCTAGTGTTTTCTCTGTGTTTTCCTCAATTTTGACAGTGTTTTCCTTGATCTGTCTCTCAATCCACTGAAGGTACCTAAATACAATTTTTTGAATTCCTTATCAGGGAGATAAATGCTGCTTCTTCCTTAGGGATGTGTTCTGGGTCTGTATCCTGGTCCCCCTTTTTTTTTTTTTTTTTTCCCCACTGCTTTATCTTGCTTGTTTGTGTGGATTGTGATATGCTCTGTTGTCTCTGAGACATTGTGACTTTTTTGTGTTTATAGTTAATTGGTGATTTTATGTTGGAGTGACTTGCCCATGATTTTCATTTTCTTTGTTTTGTTTGGATGTTATCTAAGTAAGCAGGGTACTGTGCTCCTCTATTCACTAGTTGTCAGAACTTATACACTCACCACCTGTCTCCTTTCCCATTGTCAGCCTCCTGTATGTCCCTGCTGACCTTGGCAAACAGAGCCTGTTCTTAGGTCCTGTCTTCATTCAGGTTCTTCCACTAGTTGGTGCCTCATCCACTTCTGCATACTTCCTTTCAAAGCTCAGGGCTCCAGGATTATCTTCTGTATCTTTGTCAATTGGTTTATCTTTTCTTTGTTGAAGAGGGTCTGTGCAGCTTGTTTGCCTATTCCACCATCTTACCAGAAGTCCTGCCTCATAGGGTTTTCTAGGCTGTAATCTTTATGGGAGTATAGCACCAGGCATTTTTCCTGTAGAGTCACTGGATGGATTCAAACTGAATGCTTAATCACTGCACCACCAAACCAACACCAAACTGTCATCAAGTTGATTCTGGCTCATAGTGACGCCCATTGGGTTTCCGAAGTGGTAAATCTTTACAGATTGCCCATCTTCCTTCCATGGAGTGGCTGGTGGATCTGAACTGCCAACCTTTTGGTTAGCAGTCAAATGCTTTAGGCACTGCACCACCAGAGTTCCTTAAATCAAGATATTTGTAGCAATTTAGATTGCGAGAGAAAAAGGCTATACACTTACTATACACAGATAGTACACTGCATAAAAGTACCACATCTAAGAGGGTATAATTCATTCTTGATATTTGCTAAATTATAAAGCTAATATCAAGGACTTCAGAGCAGAGAGATGGAAAGAACCTAGGTCTTCGAAGATATCATTGAGCAGAAAAACATATTGTACCTGAAATCTGTTCTACATCTGGACTTCCAATTATGTGAGATAGTAAACTACTTTATCGTTTAATCCAGTTTAAGTGAAGAGTTTCTATTACTGTAGCATAAGCATAAGTTATTCTATATGACAAATCATGAAAGTCTGAATCAGGCACCCTAACTGTAGGAGTTTTCTGTTGCTGCATAACAAATTACCCCAAAACCTAGGGATTGAAAAAATAAAATTAAAATGTCATAGTTTCTGTGGATTAAAAATTCAGGAGTTTAGCTGTGTGGCTCCAGCTCAGGGTCTCATGATGTTACAGATGAAGTGTCAGTTGGGGCTGCAGTCATCTGACTGGGACTGGAGAATCCACTTCCATAATGGCTGATCCACATGGCTGCTGGCAAAAGGCATCTTTTACGCACCAGCTGGGCTTCTCTATAGGCTGCTTGAAGTTGCTCATACATGGCAGTTTGTTTCCACCAGAGTGAGTGACTCATGAAAGAGTGCTAGGAGGACACACTACCCTTTATGACCTAGTTTTAGAAGCCTCACACTATCACTTTCACATTTTATTCATTAGAGGTGACTTCCAATTTCAGCTCTATTGTGTAAAGAGCTTGGTAGTCATCAAGCTCGTCCTTAAAACAAGAAAGAGTTGAGCAAATGGAAAATCAGCTTTTCTTGGTCCCTTCAGGGAACTGAAAAGAGTTCTGGTGGTGTAATGGTTGAGGCATTTGGCCGCTAATGAAAAGGTCCATGGTAGTTAAATTTGTATGTCAACTTGGCTGGGACTGGTTGAGTGGCTGGGCAGCTGGTGGTAGTAATTCCCCATGATGAAACTGGCAATCAACTCCATGGTGGGGTCTACCACAAGCAGCTGAGTAGCTGTCTTTGGGATGTGGTCTGCTTCTTGTATATAAGGAGAAGCCTTGGGGATAGTCTCTAGCTTATGGCACCTTGAACCATGCAAGAAGCCGTGTCATTGTTCAGCAGCCTGCCATGATCTGCCTCCTGCTCCCGGCCCTCTGAAGCTAGAGGCTTTTCTTCACTCTGACAGTTGCTGGCTGCTGAGGCTGCCAAGCCCAAGGCTGAGGGGCTTTCACCCAGCCCCTAGAGCCTGGCACTTTGCACTTGGACTTAAAGCCTCCATACTGTATGAGAATAAACTCCTGTCTGTTAAGACCATCCCATTTGTGATATATTCTTGTCAGAGCAGCGCGAGGTAACCAGAACAAGGTCTATGGTTTGAACCCACCAGCTACTCCACGGGAGAAAAAATGGGACCATCTACTTTCGTAAAGATTTACAGCCTTGGATACCCAATGGGGGGTCGCTATGAGTTGCAAATGATTCTATGACAGTAAGTTTGGTTTTTTTTTTTTGGTCTGGTGGTGTAGTAGTTAAAGCATTCAGCTGCTAACCAGGAGGTCAGCAGTTCAAACCCACCAGCCACTCTGAGAAATAAAGATGCTTCTGTAAAGATTTACAGCCTTGGAAACCCTATCAGGCCATTCTACTCTGTCCTAACAGTTGGCTCTGAATTGGAATTGACAAGATTGCAGTGGATTGGGTTCTGGGAATTGAAGTCACTGGGCAAACCACCCAGAAATCTTTCACCCAGAATCACATTTGATATCTATTTACCTGGAACAAAAGCCACTGGAACCATAAACTGGTGGGAACAATTAAATGATGATTTTGATGAATTACTGGAGGCTAAGTGCTCATTACCATAAGCATGAGAAACTCCTGGGGGTAGCACTCTTAGGGAGGCCCCCACACTTTCATGGACTTCACCTCGAGGAACACTGTCAGGTTTTCACTGTGAAGATCTAAGAAAGAGCTCTTCAAGGCTTTAGTAAAAGGAGGTGAAAAGTAACCGTATTAAATATTTCCACAGTGTTCACCAAAACAAAAGCCTATCTTCCATAAGGGGGGTGGGGAGCTTCAGGGACTCAGTAGACAGAACTTTATCAAAAGGAAGAAAATTGTGGAATGGAACTTCAAATTGTTATGTTACCAGACTTCCTGGACACATTGAGACTGGGGAGACCCCAGATTTACTGCCTGGAAACAACTTTTGAATGTTGAGCTAAACTAAACAATTTAGCTTAATAAATAAAAAATGTCTTTCTAAAGCATGTGCCCTATTGAAGAATTACCTATACAACACTGAAATTGAGGTAGGGAGAGTTCACCTATTAGATAGAAGCTGTCAAGCCACAGTCCCTTATAAATGACCTTACTCCTACTAATAGTGAGGTAGGGACAGATGTAAGGAAGCTACCAGGCCATATTGCCTTGAAAATTACTTTAATCCTACTGATAGTGAAGTAGGGACAAATGTAAGGAATGAAAGTTGTCGATCATATTCTTTTGTAAACTTAAATTACTCCTACTGATAGGAAAACCTGAAAAGTAGGGAGTGAAAGGTTTGTAATCTTCAGGCCATTTGTTGCAGGTCCTAAGGTGTCAGAGGAGCTTGGGTGGTGTAGTGCCTAAGGCATTTGACTGCTAACCAGAAGGCTGGTGGTTCAAACCCACCAGCCACTCCTGGGAAGGAAGGTTGGGCAATCTACTTCTCTAGTGATAAAACAAATCCAAAGTCACTGCCGTTGAGCTGGATCCGTAGTAATATTTCCTCCTAAACCCAAGGAGGGGTTGTTATGAGTTGGATCCGACTCCACGGCAGTGAGTTAGGTTTTTTTTTTAAGGTGTCAACACAGGAGACTGTGATGGAACCCCTTTTGATCTATAGTTAAGCAGATGCCTGGATCAGTCTGGAGGACCAGATATCAAAAGCTAGAAATCCCACCCACGTGACTTGCCAGTTATATGTTGTTGTTGTTGTTGTTATGTGCCGTCGAGTCAGCCCCGACTCATAGCGACCCCTCCTTGGGTTTCCGAGGCAGTATCACTACGGAACTAGGATTGCCCAACCTTCCTTCCGAGTGCCAGTTATATAGCTTTCTCATTTTGTCCCCTGTAATTGCTGTAAGCCAACTGGGAAATGTTGGCAGTCCAGCTAGAATGCTGCACACCTGGTTTGCTGTCTCACTGTACAGTCTTGTGCAGCGTTTCATTAAAGGCTTGCTCTCTATAAACCACCTCTGTCTCTGCGACCAATTCTTTCTCGCAAGAAGACAAAAACCCATTTGGGTTTCACAGGGTCCTCCTCCTGTAACAAAATGACAACAGTAACTAAAACACAGATGAGAATGTTAAGGGGCAGAAAATATAAATTAATGGTTGTGAAACAGTAGGGGCAGAGATAGTGAAAATGGTGATATGTGAGGATGTTACCATTATCAATGAACAGTACATGTAAATATTGGATGAGTGTATGTTTTGTTGTGTATATTGTCATCCACTCTTAAAAAAAAAATTATCATAGCTTTATTCTGCTACAAGAGAAGAGACTCCATCCTTCCCCCACCCCACCAGCCTTTCTATATCTTATGTTAGGAAAGGGGAGAAAAAAAAAACACCTCTAAGTAATATTTATGATGACACAGGCTAACTAAAACACTAAGATTGAATTGCAAGATTATGGAATATTCCTCATCTCCTATACTTTGCCACCACCTCAACACAGTTCCAGTAAAATAACAGTGGAGTATAGCTGAAAGATTTTTAAGGCACAGACTTTGTTTAAGGAGAAGGTCATAAGGAAGCTCAGAAACAACAGAGGACACAAAAACAAGGACACTAGGAAAATTTGAAGCCACTAGGATGTATAACATCAAAATAGAAACCCATTGCTGTCCAGTTGATTCTGATTTATGGCAACCCCATGAGTTGAATAGAACTGCTCCATAGGGTTTTCTTGGCTGTAATCTTTATGGAAGTAGGTCACCAAGTGTCTTGGTTCTCTTGTACTGCTGTAACAGTAATACTCCAAGATGGCTTTAACAGGAATTTATTTATTACAGTTTAGGAGGCTATTCATTACAGGTTAGGAGGCTACAGTTTGTTTAGCTGGCTAGAGTGCCAGCTCTAGAGACTGGGTAAAGGCCTCTTGACCTTGGGCTTCAGCTCTGCCTCTTGTTCCAGGTCCACAGGAACTGGATATGTCTATTAACTCAGACAGCTGCTTGCTCCTGATAATGATGAACCTAATGTCAACAGGTAAAAAGGCATAATCCCAATATTGATAGGCAACACAGCAGACCACTGGCTCAAGTCCAGGCACTGGAGATGAAGATGCAGCAAAACACAAGATCCAGAATGTGCTAACAAGCTAGAGACCATTCTCAAAGCTTTTCCTTATATGCTGGAAGCAGGCCACACCCCAAAAGCCAATGAGTTAGCAGCTCACAGCAGATTCCACCATGGAGGTGATTATGGTCTCTTCATGGGGAATAACTATATCCAGCTGCACAGCCACTCAAAACCATGGTCCAGCCAAGTTGACACACAGCCTTAACTACCACACAAGGCCTTTCTTCCATAGCACTAACAGCTGGGTTCAAATTGCCAAACTTTTGAGTCAATGTAAGTTAGGGCTCTTTTCAGTCTTGACATTTGTTGGTGGGGTCAGAGGGATGTTGGGGAGATTGTTGTTGTTGTCAGGTGTCATTGAGTCTTCTCCAACTCATAGTGACCCTATGCACAGCAGAACCAGAAATACTGTCTGGTCCTGTGCCAGCCTCACAATCCTTGCTATACCTGAGCCCATCGTTGCAGCCTCTGTGTCAATCCATCTCGTTGAGGGCTTTTGCCTTTTTTGTTGACCCTCATTTTACCAAGCATGATAACCTTCTCCAGGGAATGGTTCCTTCTGATAACATGACCAAAGTAGGTGAGACAAAGTCTGGCCATTCTCGCTTCCAAGGAGCATTCCAGCTGCACTTCTTCCAGGACAGATTTGTTAGTCCTTTTAACAGTCCATGGTACTCTTAGCATTCTTCTCCAACACCACAACTCAAAAGCATCAATTCTTCTTTGGTCTTCCTTATCGATTGTCCAGCTCTCACATGCATAAGGGGTGATTGAGATTTCCATGGCATAGGTTACACACACCTTAGTCTTCAAGGAGACATCTTTGCTGCTGTGCATCACTTGGAGGAAGTCTTTCTCAGTAGATTTTCCCAATGCAATACATCATCTGATGTCTTGACTGCTGCTTCCATTGGTGTTAATTGTAGAATCAAGTAATATGTAGCATCAAGTCCTTGACAATGTCAATCTTTTCTCCATCCATTGTCAAGCTGTTTATTGGATGAGTTGTAAGGATTTTTTTTTCTTCTTAATATTGAGATGTAATCCACACTGCAGACTGTAATCTTTAATCTTCATCAGCAAGTGCTTCAAGTCATCCTCAGATTGACTACATCTGTTGCAAGGGGCAATGGAGAAGTTCAATATCTTCAGTCAAAACAAGGCCAGGAGCTGATTGTGGAACAGACTATCAACTGCTCATATGCAAGTTCAACTTGAAGTTAAAGACAATTAAAACTAGTCCATGAGAGCCAAAATATGACTTTGGTTATATCCCTCCTGAATTTAGAGACAATCTAAAGAATAGGTTTGATGCATTGAATACCAATGACCGAAAACCAGAAGAACTGTGGGATGACATCAAGAATATTATCCATGAAGAAAGCAAGAGGTCATTAAAGAGACAAGAAAGGAAGAAAAGACCAAAATGGATGTCAGAAGAGACTCTGAAACTTGCCCTTGAGAGAAGAGTAGCTAAAGCAAATGGAAGAAATGACAAGATAAAAGAGCTGAACAGCAGATTTCAAAGAGCAGCTCGAGAAGACAAAGCCAGTTATAATGAAACGTGCAAAGACCTGGAGTTAGAAAACCAAAAGGGAAGAACATGCTCAGCATTTCTTAAGCTGAAAGAACTGAGAAAAAAAATTTAAGTGTCAAGTTGCAATACTGAAAGATTCTATGGGTAATATACTGAATGATGCAGGAAGCATCAAAAGAAAATGGAAGGAATACCCAGAGTCACTTTATGAAAAAGAATTGGTTTAGGAGGAGTAGTTTTCAAATCAGGTAAGAATTTATAGTTTGATAAAAAGTCATACCTTGGATCTCCCTGATTAATTCATCACAACAAGATACTCATGTGGGTCAGACCATTTTTTGGTATCTGATTGCCATGGCCATGGGGTTGCCTATGAAGATAACCAAGCTTAATTTATATCTGGGAGTTAACTGTTTCCACATAGGTTCAGGCACCTGAGCATCTCTATCCCCACTGAGATCTGGGAGCCTATTTCAATGAAAATCTCTGCACCCAGCATTATAAGTGTAGAGTGGGTTTTCACAAAGATCCACTTCCTTCAGGAGGTGGATATAGAATGAGTTCACTAAACTTTCATGCTAAACCTTCACAACTGGTCCAATAATTAGTTTCATGATGGATGGAGAAAAGATTGATATTGTCAAGGACTTCATATTACTTGCTTCTACAATCAACAGCAATGGAAGCAGCAGTCAAGACATTGGATGATGTATTGCATTGGGAAAATCTACTGAGAAAGACTTCCTCCAAGTGATACACAGCAGCAAAGATGTCTCCTTGAAGACTAAGGTGTGTGTAATTTATGCCATGGAAATCTCAATCACCCCTTATGCATGTGAGAGCTGGACAATCGATAAGGAAGACCAAAGAAGAATTGATGCTTTTGAGTTGTGGTGTTGGAGAAGAATGCTAAGAGTACCATGGACTGTTAAAAGGACTAACAAATCTGTCCTGGAAGAAGTGCAGCTGGAATGCTCCTTGGAAGCGAGAATGGCCAGACTTTGTCTCACCTACTTTGATCATGTTATCAGAAGGAACCATTCCCTGGAGAAGGTTATCATGCCTGGTAAAGTGGAGGGTCAACAAAAAAGGGGAGGGCCCTCAACGAGATGGATTGACACAGTGGCTACAACGATGGGCTCAGGTACAGCAAGAATCATGAGGCTGGCACAGGACCAGGGAGTGTTTCGTTCTGCTGTGCATAGTGTCCCTATGAGTCGGAGACAACTCGATGGCACCTAACAACAACAACAACAAACCTTCATGTTGTCTTCCTTTAATGTACCTTCTTCCTCTTCAGGGGCTAGAAACCATGCTTCCCAGACTCCTTTCTGACACAGATTCTGACAATAAATTGGTTTCTGCCAGTTAGATACGCTTCTGAATGATTTGAAAGACAGAAGTAAAACAGAAGCAATATTCCTGCTATTGTTTTTGCTGTTGAGCAAGGTCTTGTGGACCAGAGAGTCAAAAGGTAAAGAAAGGCATGCCTAGTTGTAGTGTTAAAGGGTGTCATCAGCTGTTGAGGCTGGTGGCTGTGCTTGTTTTTTTCTTTTTTATCAGAGGATCAAACTCATGAAATTAATTATTCTAATACTGCCCATTCCCATCCCACCCTCAAAATTCTGTAGCCCTTTTGATGATTTTGCAAGCTTCTAATTCTCTGCATCAAATACCTTGGGGTTTAAAATACATACAATGGTTTCTGTTTCCCACAATAAACCAATCCCTACTGATACACCTCACCAATCTATACTTTTCCTTACAAATAGAAAAGTTTCTATAGCACATGTGATTTATTTGTTAAGGGATTTCTGACTTTTATTATATAATTTGTCAAAATTATTTGACATTGAACAGTCTTCCCCAAAGTGCTCATCTCTACATTTGACCTTGATCCAGCAACCTCAAAATCTATTCCTACACATATTCCCCAGATTTTTTTGAGCATATAGATTAGCAACTTCCTACAACTTTTTCCAGATTTATAACTCTTCTGTACTAGTTAGTACTCAGCATCACCCCATCTCACCCCAGGCCATGCTAAATCTGTATTCTGGTTGACATAGTAACAGTGTGGTTTGTCTTCAGACGGAAATGATTAGTTCTCACATACAAAGTTGACAAAGCTTTCTCAGCCAAAGAAGGCCTACTGAGTATTTTAGGATTGTCTGGGAAATTTAGATCTTCTAAATCAGTTCTTAAACTTTAAAACTCATTAAATATTACCTGGAAAGATGCCTGGGTGGTGCAAACAGTGGAACACTTGACTACTAGCCAAAAGGTTGGCAGTTCAAACACAGAGGGTCCTTGAAAACTCTCTAGAGCAGTTCTTCTCTGTACACATGGGGTCTACTCTGCACAGAACTGGAATTGAGGAAACTAACAACAGTAACAGTTACCTGGAAGACTGTTAAAGTAGATTGTTGTGCCCTACCTTTAGAGCTTCTGATTTATAAGTGTGGAATGAGATCAGAAAATTTGCATTTCTAACAAGTTCCCAGGGTGTATTGGTTTGGGAACCACACTTTCACAACCACTGCCAATTTTTAGATATTTTCATTTGCACTTAGCAAGATCCACTGTCTTCCAATCAGTTCTCCAACCTTTATATAAAAGATATAGGTTGTGAACCCAACTCACCCAATCTGTTCCAAGTTTGGTTTTTACACCTCAGTCTTACACGTGTAGGTAGAAATTGGTTTTTTCATCAATGTCACAGTAATGACTGAGTATCAGTGAACTAAAATTTTGAGAATTTGATCTTATTCTTCTCTTGTTTAAGCTATACAGTAGGTGAAAAATAATCATCATGCCTAGTTGTCTAGCATTTTTCATTCCTTCAGATTATATGTATTGTATGTATGTATATGTGTGCATGTAAAATCTATGTAACTATCACCAAGATCAATATATAGAATCCTTCTAATATGGAGGCTACTTTATGTCCTTCTGCTATATTGACTTTTATCACTACAGATTAGTGATGTTTTTTCTTGAATTTCATATAAGAAAAACATACAGTACTTAGTGTTTCATGTTTATCTTTTTTAAGTTGTCATGTGTCCTGAGATTTCATCTAAGTTGTAATAAGTTGCAATAGTTCATTTTTTTCTCATAGTTGTATAGTAGTCCATTGTATGAATATATAATTTTCTATATATTTTACTACTGATGGACATTTTAGTTGTTTCCAACTTTTATTTCAGTATGTTTCGATTTTCATGGTAAATTATATGGTGGCTTTTAAAAATATTTTCTACGGAAACAAAGTTTAAGTATTCTTCATCTGTCATTGCTGATTGCATTTTTTGCTTTCTTGTACTTCAGTATTTTAGGATAATCTTGGCCCTTTTGTATTGAGGTATAATTCACATACAGTGTAAAGCTCAGATCTAAAGCATATTGTTGTTAGGTGCTGTCAAGTTGGCTCCAATTCATAGCAACCCTGTGTTCAACAGAATGAAACACAGCTCAGTCCTGTGCCATGCTCCCAATTGTTGTTATGCTTGAGCCCATTGTTGCAACTGCTGTGTCAATCCATCTCATGGTGGGTCTTCTTCTCTTTTGCTTACCCTGTACTTTACCTAGCATGATACCCTTCTCTAGAGACTGGCTCCTTCTGACATGACCAAAGTTTGAGAGGCAAAGTCTGGCCATTCTTGCTTCAAAGGAGCATTCTAGCTATTATTCCTTCAAGACAGATTTATTTGTTATAGCAGTCCATGGTACATTCAGTAATCTTCACCAACACTGAAACTTAAATGCATCAATTCTTTTGCAGTCTTCCTTAGTCATTGTCCACCTTTCACATTCCAATGATGCTATTGAAAATACTATGGCTTAGATCAGGGTGCCTTAGTCTTCAGAGTGACATCTTTGGTCTTAAACACTTTAAAGAAGTATTTTGCAACAGATTTGTCCAGTGCAGAGTGACATCTGCTTTCTTGACTGCTGCTTCCATGGGTGTTGATTGTGGATCCAAGTAAAATGAAATCCTTGACAACCTCAATCTTTTGTCCATTTATCATGAAGTTGCTTATTGGTCCAGGTGTGAGTATTTTGGTTTTCTTTATGTTGAAATGTAATCCATACCAAAGGCTATAATCTTTGCTCTTCATCAGTAAGTGTTTCAAGTCTTCACTTTCAGCAAGCAAGATTATATTTTCTGTATGTTGTAGGTTGTTAATAAGCCCTTCTCTAATCCTGATGCCATGTTCTTCTTCATAAAGTGCAGCTTCTCTGATTATTAGCTCAGTATATAAATTGAATAAGTATTGTGAAAGAATACAACCCTGACACACAGCTATCTTGATTTTAAATTACTCAGTTCTGTTCTACTACAGCCTCTTGGTCTATGTACAGGATCCTCATGAGCACAATTAAGTGTTCTGAAATACCTATTCTTCACAACATTATCCATAATTTGTTATGATCCACATATTTGCATAGTCAATAAAGCACAGGTAAACATTTTTCTTGTATTATTTGCTTTCAGCCAAGATCCATCTGACATCAACAATGCTTCCCTCATTTCTAGCCCTGTTCTGAACCCAGCTTAAATTTCTGGCAATTCCCTATCAATGTACTGCTGCAATCATTTTAAAATTATTTTCAGCAAATTTTACTTGTGTGTGATATTAATGATATTGTTTGATAAATTCCACTTTCTGTTGGATCACCTTTCTTTGGAAAGGGCAAAAATATGCCTATCTTTTAGTCGTTGGCCAGGTAGCTGTGTCCAAATGTCCTGGCATAAATGAATGAGAACTTCCAGCACTCCATCTGTTTGTTGAAACATCTCAGTGGGTGTTCCATCAATTTCTGGAGCCTTGTTTTTCACTAATCCCTTCCGTACAACTTGTACTTCTTCCTTCAGTATTGCCAAAGAGGCAAGGAGGCCACATCTTCTGACCTCCTCTAACCCCACAAGAGGAAGACAGAATCATCATCAGTAGCCCAAGGCCTATCCCTGCAAGGCCAGACATGCTGCCTCCCTCCAGCCCTGACACCAACCATTCCTCCCACAGCACCCACCACCTCTCTGCTGGGTTCAATAATTCGCTGCAGTGGCCACACAGAACTCACAGATTATGGGTTTTATTAGGGAAGCACCAGGCTACAATTCAAGTTCAGGAACACACTCAGTCTCTCTCAGCCAACAGTCTCTCTCAATCTCCTCAGTCTCTCACCCAGCAGTGTGTGTCTCTCAGTGTCTCTCTCAGCAATGCTTGTCTCTTGTATCTCCCTCTCAGCAATGCATGTCTCTCAGGAGCATGTTTCTCTCAGCAGCACGTCTTTCTCAGCCAGCAGTCAGAGAGACTTCCTCTCCCTCTAGGAGACCCCCTTTTGAGCCTGGGAGAGTGGCCAAACTAACCAATCCCAACATCAGAATTCCATACACTTGAGAGAAAGCAAACTTCCCAGAACATTGCTTTGTGCACTCTCAACAGAAATACCCCATGTGGATAACTTTAACAATCAGGAGCTTCTCAGTTACTCACGGAAAATTCCACCATGGAGTTTACAAAGACTTATGGCTAGAAAAACCACACTGATTAATTTACTACACCGCAGGTACCATTGGTTCTTGATCATATCCTACCTTCTAAAGTGGTTGGATGTTGAGTAATTTTTTGTTGTTGTTGTTGTGATTTGGGTGAAGATTTACAGAGCAAATTCACTTTCCATACAGCAGTTCACACACACTTTGTTGTTGAGCAATTTTTGTATAATGACTGTACTCCTTGTATCTTCTTTTGATACTTCCTGCATAGTTCAATACCTCATCCTTAAAGTCTTTCAACATTGGAAGCTGAGGCTTGAGTTTTTTCTTCAAGTCTTTCAGCTTGAGAAATGCCAAGCATGCTCTTCCCTTTTGATTTTCTACCTTCAAGTGTTTGCACAGTCATTATAAAACTTTACTTTGAAATCTGTCCAGCTTTTTAATTTCATCATTTCTTTCATTTCCTTTAGCTACTCTCCATTCAAGATCAAGTTTCAGAATCTTTTCTGACATCCATTTTGGTCTTTTCTTCCTTTCCTGTCTTTTTAATGATGTTTTGCTCTCTTTGTGTATGATGTCCTTGATGTCATCCCAAAACTTGCCTGGTCTTTAGTCACTAGTGTTCAATACATCAAATCTATTCTTCCAATGGTCTCTAACTTCAAATGGGATATAATTAAGGCCGCATTTGGCTCTCATCGATTTGATTTAATTTTCTTCAGCTTCAACATGAACTTGCATATGAGCAATTAATCATCTATTCCACAGTCATCTCCTGGTCTAGTTCTGACAGATGACATTGAGTATCTCCATCATCTCTTTCCACAGATGTAGTCGATTTGATTCCTGTATATTCCATCTGGTAAGATCCACATATATAGTCACCATGTATGTTCTTGAAAAAGGTATTTGTGATTAATAAGTCATTGGTCTTGCAAAATTCTATTATGCAACTTCTGGTGTCATTTCTATCAGCAAGACCATATTTTCCAACTACTGATGTTTCCTCTTATTTTCCAACTTTCACTAATCAGCAGTAATAATCATACTTGATTCCATGTTTGGTCAGTTTCAGATTGCAGAAGTTGGTGAAACTCTTCAATTTCTTCATCTTTGGTTTTAGTGTTTGGTGTGTAAATTTGAATAATAGCATGTGGATATTATCCTATCACTGACAGCATTGTACTTCAAAGTAGACCTTGAAATGTTTTTTTGATGATTAATGTGATGTCATTCTTCTTCAATTTGCCATTCCTGGCATAGTAGACCACATGTTGTCTGATTCAAAATGGCCAATACCAGTCCATTTCAGCTCATTAATGCTTAGGATAACAATCTTTATGCATTCCATTTCATTTTTGACAGCTTCCAATTTTACTAGATTCATACTTCATAGATTCCATGTTCCAATTATTAGTCTATGCTTACAGATGTTTTTTCTTTTGTATCATACCACATTAGTCAATAAAATCCCCAAAAGCTTTAATCCATCCAAGTCATTAAGGTCAACCCTACTTTGAGGAGGCAGCTCTTCTGTAGTTGTATTCAGAGTGACTTCCAACCCGAAGCGTTCATCTTCTGACACTGTATCAGGCATTGTTTCCCTCCAACTCATGAAGTTTTCAGTGGTCAATTTTGTCAGGAGTGGACTCGGCCAAATCTCTTTCCTAGTCTATCTGTCTAGAGGCTCTGCTGAAACTTGTCCACCATGGGTGACCCAGCTGGTAATTGGAATAATGGTGTCATAGCTTCCAGCATCCCAGCAACATGCAAGCCACCACAGTATGACAAGCCAACAGATGAGTGGTGGGATCTACAGGGTACAGACAATTACATATACCCAATAACTCAAAATGGAGTCTTATCAAAATACAGAACATTTTCATCACTCCAGGAACTTCTTTTATGCTCTTATGTGTGTTTGTATGTGTGTGTGTGATTCCATTTATTTGAAGTCCAAAACAAGCAAAAATATTTCATGTTCATATAAGTCAGAATAGTAGAGGGTGAGTTGACTAGGAGGGGGCTACTTCTTGACACTAGGGAACTTGTGGTAATTAAGGTTATATGTCAACTTGGCTGGGCCTGATTGGGTAACTGGACAGCTGGGTGTAGTTATTCCCCATGGTGAAATTGGTAATCAGCTTCATGGTGGAATCTACTGGAACAGCTGAGTCACTGCTTTATGGATGTGGTCTGTTTCCAGTACATAAGAAGCAGCTTTGAGGAAGGTCTTCGGCTTTTGGCATGCTTGAACCCAGCATGTAGCCGAGTCTTCATTTAGTAGCCTGCCATGTTGTCTGCTGATCTTAAGACTCTTAATGGACTTGAATCAATGACCTGCTGTGTGGTTTGGTAATATTGGGACTGTGCCATTATTTGTCAACCTTGGGTTTGTCATCCTCAGCAGCCAGCAGCTGCCTGAGTGAAGAGACACCTCTAGATTCAATGGGCCAGGAGCAAGAGGTAGAGCTGACGCCTAAGGTCAAGGGGCTTTCACTCAGCCCCTGGAGTCTGGCACTTTGCATTTGCACTTCTTGCCTCCAAAACTGTAAGAGAATAAACTCCTGTTTGTTAAAGCCATTCCACCTGTGGTATTTTCTGTTAGAGTGGCATGAAGTAACTAAAACAGAGCTGAAGAAGGGTCACTGGGAAACCTCACATGGTATGAGATTACTTGCTAAGAACATGCAGCCATGATGTACAGATGGCCTAGCCTCACTTTTGCTTTTAGAGATCCTGGGACCTGGTAGAACACAACTTTCAGCCAGGACTATAGCTCTTTCCCAGTCAATTTCCACCCTCATCCCCAGAAGTAATCATTTATCTGGTTTTTATAACAACAACAGATAAATTTGGTCTCTTTTAGAATTTCTTATAAATGAAATCACATGGTCTTTATCTTTTATGTTTAGCTTCTTTCAGCAATATAATTTTTGAGAGTCATCCATGTTGTTAAAGTTGTTTCAAATGTATTGCTAAATTCACTTCTTTTTTATTGGTGACTAACATTCTTTTGAATTAATTTATCAAAGTTTTTTATATTTTTAAATCCATTATCTTGTTGATGGAAACAAAGCTGCTATAAACATTGTTATATGACGCTTTTTTGTAGACCTACTTTTTTTTCCCTTAAATTCCTAGGAGTGAAATTTCTAGATCACAGAGTAGACATACATTTAGCTTTTTAATAGTTTTCCAAAGTGATGATACCATGTCATACTTCCACCAGCAATGTATGAGAGTTGAAGTTGTTCTACATGTTTGTAACATTTGGCATTGTCAATCTTTTTTATAGTAAATCATTTTTATTGCAAGTCGTTATAATAGATGTGTGTTGTTGTAGTTATGTGCCATCAAGTTCGTCCTGACTCATAACGACCCCTCCTTGGCTTTCTGAGGCTGTATCACTACTGAAGTAGATTGCTCAACCTTCCTTCCGAGGAGTGGCTGGTGGGTTTGAACCACCAGCCTTCTGGTTAGCAGTCAAGTGCCTTAACCACTATGCTACTAGAGCTCCTAGTAGATGTGTTGTTGTTGTTATGTGCCGTGGAGTTGAACTCATAGCGACCCCTCCTTGGGTTTCCAAGTCAGTATCACTACAGAAGTAGATTGCCCCATCTTCCTTCCGAGGAAGAGTGGCTGGTGGGTTTGAACCGTCAGCCTTCTGGTTAGCAGTCAAGTACCTTAGACACTATATGCTACCAGAGCTCCCAGTAGATGTGTAGTGATATTTAATTATGGTTTTAATTTGCATTTACCTGATGACAAATTATGCTGAACACTTTCCATATGCTCTATTGGCTATTCAATCCTGTATTTTTTGCCTTTTTTTTTTTAAACCTGTACTTTTTGATTACTTATCTTTGAATGAGGTGAATTTTTCTTAAAATTGCTTTTGTAGAAAGTTTTAATAGAGCAAGAGATTGGGGCTGTGTCCTACACTGGTCATAATTTTTCTTACGACCCAAATTTTGTATGAATTCTTTTGGCTTTTATTTCTCCCGTGCTAAGAAAGACAAGTGGCTATAAAGATGTTCATCGTGCAAGAGAAGTTTTTCTTTTCTGCCCCTGCCAGGGGGATAAGTGTTTCTAACAAACAATAATTAATAAGTAAGAGAACTATCTTTCATTTCTAACTTCTCCTTCTTAGAACCAAAGTGTGCCCTGAGTAGCTTCTGTCAGAAACAAGTGCATCTCATTCTTCTTGTTGCTAACCAAGGATTTGGGTTTTACACTACAGAATGTTCCTCTAATCCTGGAGAAGTATCTGGTCATCTTTTTTGGAGATGTGCATTAGCAGGTATCCTTTACTGATTTCTCTACTGTTTGATATCTCTCTACTTACTTTGAGATTTGGAGCTTCAATCGTCTGCTACAGTTTTTTGATGGTGTGATTGCTTTTCCTTTTGTGTTGTTGCTATTGATTTTGAGTGATTTCCAAAACAGAAAAGAAGGGATGTTGACTTGACACCAAAATCTTCAAAATGGAAGTTTTGATAAATATCACTTATCAGGTTAAAGCAGTTGCTTCTATTTTTTTTTTTTTTGCTGAGTTTTTTTTTTTTTTCTTTTAAACGTGTGTGTGTGCAGAATTTTATCTAAGGCTTTACTGAATCTATTGAAATGGTTATTTTTCTTCTATCTGTAAGTTTGATGCATTACATTGAAAGATTATTTAAATGTTTACCCTGGGAAATATCTTCTTGTTTATCTTTTTTGTTTTTTTAAATACCACTGTACTTAATTTAATAGTACACTATTAAGAATGCTCCATGAGCTACAGGTTTTGTTTTTGTTGTTATTGTTATCTATTTACGTAATTTAATTGTTGATTTTCTTTTCTTTCCAGTTTTAGTATAAGACCTCTTAAAATGAGTTAGAAAGTTTGCCTTTTCTTTCTTTCTTTTTTTTTTATTTTTTATTTTATATATATATATATATTTTTTTTTATTAGGATTTGG
>NW_006921704.1:2454275-2460504 GCF_000298275.1 Orycteropus afer afer | reverse complement strand
TTGAACCCCCAGCCTTTTGGTTAGCTGTCAAATACTTTAGGTAGTACACCACCAGAGCTCCTTAATAGGTGATTTTAATATAAATTAC
Organism: Orycteropus afer afer; assembly: GCF_000298275.1. Taxonomy (NCBI): domain Eukaryota; kingdom Metazoa; phylum Chordata; class Mammalia; order Tubulidentata; family Orycteropodidae; genus Orycteropus; species Orycteropus afer. Next base: position 2,460,416 of record NW_006921704.1, on the reverse strand, counting down.
TGAATTATTTTAATTTATATCCATCACTATTTTGCATTTTACACTTACAGCAGTTTCTCTGCTGGTTTTTTGATTGTTTCCTCCCCTGCTTTCTATTGTTTGTGTTAAGTTCTTTCTATGCTTCTAATTCCAGTCTCCTAGGAGCTCTGGTGGTGTAGTGCCTAAGGCATTTGACTGCTAATCAGAGGGCTGGCATTTCAAACCCATCAGCCACTCCTGGTAGGAACACTCGGCAATCTACTTCTGTAGTAATACTGCCTTGGAAGCCTAAGGAGGGGTCACTATGAGTAGGGACTGACGCAATGGCGGTGAGTTTGGTTTTTGGTTTTGGCTTCCTTAGAAGTCATGAATTAAATGTCTCTTCTTTTAATGGTTATCCTTGAAAGTTTTGTCTGTGTAAAACCAAAAATCAAACCAAACTTACAGCGATAGAGTCGTCGGATCCACACATTGCGATCCCTCCTTGGGTTTCTGAGGCTTTATCACGGAGGTAGATTGCCCAATTTGCCTTCTGAGGAGTGTCTGGTGGGTTTGAACTGCCAGCCTTCTGGTTAGCAGTCAAATGCCTTAGGCACTAGCCATATTTAATTATAATTTTTTTAAAATGTAAAGTTATTTTATATTTATATCTTTTTTACATAACTTGAGGACCTTAGCATACTTTACACATTAAATATGCCCATTGTCTGCTGTTTTTATTGTCTAGATTTTTGAGATTTTGTTTTGAATTCCTGTTTTATTTATTGTGCTTTTAGATATTTGAGATTTTTAAAATAAAAAGTCAATTATTTGGTAAATAAATTTTCAGAAAAATCAAATTAGTGCTCACAATTCTTTCTCTTTTTTTTATTTTTATTATTATTTTTTTTAATTTTTATTGTGATTTGGGTGAAAATTTACAGAGCAAATACACTTTCCATATAGCAGATCACATACACTTTGTCTCATGACATTGACCACAATTTAGCACAATGCAACATCTCCTCTCCCACTTCCTCCCGATAGGTACTGCTTCCCTGTGACCATCCCTCCATGCACTCCTACCCCCTGAGCTGTCTCCCTGTGCCTGAGCAGCCCTTCTTTCTCTCTTGATTATTCTCTCCAAGGAGTGTATCTACCTGAGGTAAATGTCCAACTAGTATGCCTGTTTACTGGTTGGCTGGAAGCTACAGGCGTGTGTTCAATTCCAGACCTGAAGGGCTGCTAGGGGCCATAGTCTCAGTGATTCCACCAGGCTCCATCGGGCCAGTAAACCTGTTCCCCACTTTTTTTTTTTTTCCCCAAATGATTTTGAGTTTTGTTCCACATTGTTCCCCCTGTCTATCCAGGATCTCCTACAAAGATCCTCTTCCAAGTGGTTGACAGTAGTAGCCGAACACCATCTATTTTTTCTGGTCTCATAGTTGTATAGGCTGCAGATTGGATGGTGTACCAGTCGCTAGGACTGATTGTTGCCATGAATTTTTGGTTTTCTTCATTCTTCTTCGCCCTGTATGAGGAGAGACCCATTGTTGCATCTAGATGGCAGCTTGCAAGCTTTTAAGATCTTAGTTGCTACTAGCCACAGTAGAAGGTGGAACAATGGTATGTGTAGTATGTAATTCTTTTTTTTTTAAAAAAAAGAAAATAAAAAACCTTTATTGTGATTCGCTGAGCAAATTTGTTTTATATTTAATAGTTCACACACATTCTGTTTTGTGACACTGATTGCAATTTTCAGAATGTAACAGCTCTCTTCTCATTTCTTCCCTGTGGTTACCTTTTCCTTGTGTCTTTCTTATACATGCATTACTACCTTCTGAGCTTTTTCCCTATGTAAATGCTGCCCTTCCAATCTTCCATGGATGATTGATGTAAGGAGTGCACCTCTATGGTGTAATTGTTCACCTCTCAGTCCTATCTATTGTTTGACTGAAAGTTAGGCAACAGGATTGAGTTTAATTCCAGGCCAGAAGGGTGGCTAGGGGCCATAGTCTCAGTGGTTTCACCAGTGCTTTCTTTCTCTATCAGAATATAAGCCTGGTCTTTTTTATGATTTTGAGTTTTGATCCACATTTTTGTCCCAATCTATCTAGGATCTCCTATTTTGATCTCTTTCTGAGTAGTTGACAGTGGTAGCTGGGCACTATCTAGTTCTTCTGGTCTCAGAGTCATGTAGTCTGAGGTTCCCATGGTCCACTAATCTCTTGGACTAATTGTTTCCATGTGTCTTCAATTTTTTTCACTCTTCTTTGCTCTCACAATTGTTTCTTAATATCTGAAATCTTCCCTATGCATTACATCTAAGTGCTTTTTTGAATAAGTCCTCTACTTAGAGATGTAGGTGTTAAGTTTTCTTTTATTTTCTGCTCATTTTTTAATAATAAGTTCCAAAAACCAAACCAAACTCACTGCCCTCAAGTCGGTTTCTATTCACAGGCTTTCTGAGACAGTATCTCTATGGAAGTAGATTGCCTCATCTTCCATCCGAGGAGTGGTGAGTGGGTTTGAACCTCCAGCCTTCTGGTTAGCAATCAAATGCCTTAGGCACTATTCCACCAGCTAGGTATAAAATTTAAGATTGTCAGTTATTTTCTGTCACAGTTTAAAGGCTATTTTCCATTGTCTTTGTTCATAATTTTTTGTTCATAATTTTTTTCTCTTCACTTGGCTTTTAAGATTTTAATATTTCATGTTCTTTGATTTCAATACAATATGTCTTAGTGTGAGTTTATTTTTATTCTTTTTTTTTTTTTTCCTGCTTGATGCTGACAATGTTCCTTCAATATGAGGACTTTCTTTAATTGTGAAAAATTCTCAGCTTTTTCCTCTTCAAATATTGCTTCTTTGCTTTTTCTCCATACTTTTCTTTTAGAATTCCCGTGAAATATGTCTTGGAGCCCCTCAAATACGTCTTGTATCTTTTAACTATTTTTCTGAGATAGTCTAGACATCTTATTGTCTGTAATGAACTGTAGGTGACTTCTTAATAATGTCTTCCAATCACTAATTCTTACTTTGTGTTTTAAAGTTTATCCCAGTTATAATATTGTTTGCTTTTCTTTGTTTTAATTATTTCAGAGACTTTTTTTTTTTAATTTCCAAAATTACTTATTAATCATTGTAATGGGTGGAATAGTGGACCCTCAAAAGTCAAACCCAATCAAAACCTCAGAAAGTGATCTTATTTGGAAATAGGGTGTTTGCATATGTAATTGGTAAATAATTGAGATAAGATCACACTGGATCAGGGTGGGACCTAAATCCAATAACTGGTGTTCTTATAAGAGAGGAAGAGGACACACAGAGACACAGGGAAGAAGGCTATGCAAAGACAGAGGTAAAGATTAGAGTGATGCAGCTACAAGTCGAGGAACACCAAGGACTGCTGGGAACCACCAGAAATTAGGAAGAGATAAGGAAAGATTCTTCTCTAGAGTCCTTACAGGGAGTATGGCCCTACTGAAACCTTGATTTTAGACTTCTAGCCTCCAGGACCGTGAAAAAACAAAGTTCTATTGTTGAGATACACCATGTTATTGTTATTATTATTGTTATGTGCCGTTGAGTCGGACCCAACTCATAGCGACCCCTCCTTGGGTTTCTGAGGCAGTATCACTATGGAAGTAGATTGTCCCATGTTCCTTCTGAGGATTGGCTGGTGGTTTGAACCGCCAGCCTTCTGGTTAGCAGTCAACACCATATTTATGGTAATTTGTTACAGTAGCCCTAAGAAACTAATTGTTTTTTTGCGTTCATCTGTTCTCATTTCATTTATGTCAGTTTTGTTCCATACTTTCTTGCACTTGTGGATGTGATTTCTTTTTCTATACCTCTAAGTATCCTTAGTCTTAAAATTAATTTCATCTTAAGTAAGTTCTGGTTTTAACTATTGATTTATTTCTGTCTTAGCATTGCATTTTGGAACATGTTTTGAAATTTCATTTTGCAGCTCCATTTTAATTTGAAGGTAAGGTTTTATTTACTTATTTGTTTTTTTGTTTTCCCACTTTCTCTCTCTTTATGCTCACTCTCTCCTGTTTTGTAGTGGCAGTTCCAGGCTAAACATTGCAGAACCAGTCAGGAGTAAGTTGATTACACATTCCTCGGCTCCCATTCTTCCATGTAAACAGCATCCATAGCAGACTGCTGATAGTGGTAACGTCCAGCAACAAGGAGACTATTTCTGGATTACTGTTAGCCTTTTCCTAGATCAACAGCATTTCCATGTATCTGCTTACACATGACTTGGTGTTTGTTTTTTTCTGTTTCTATTACATGGAATTATTTATATTGTTTTAGGCTCCACCTGGGTCCTTTGTTTGCTTGTTGTTTTTCTCATTTTAGTTTACATATCATTGCCATGAATTTGTAGCAGAGGTTGAACAAGTGAACCTTTTGAGCTCTTTTGCCAGTTGGTCCTTGCTAAAATGGTTTAGACATCTAAATAAATAAATAGCTAGCAAAAAAAATATAGGCTGTATTTTACATTGAAATTTAGCAGTGGTAAATTGAATGTAGGTAGGAAGATTGGGCAATCTACTTCCGTAGTGTTACCGCCTCAGAAACCCAAGGAGGAGTCTCTGAGTCGGGTCCGCCTCGACAGAACATAACACTAACAAGAGCAAATGGAATGGAGGTACAACCTGATAAAGCAAAACATAATCAATCCCAGTAAGTAAAGATAAAATAATTCCTGGAGAAATCTGATTTATCAGCATCTTTCATATAAACTTCACTGTCTTGAGTTGATTCTGACTCATAGTGACCCTCACAGGGTTGTCAAGGCTATAAATCTTCACTGAAGCAGACTGCCTCATCTTTCTCTTGTGGAGTGGCTGGTGAGTTTGAACTGCTGATGTTTTGGTTAGAAGCACAATAGAATATAAACCCACTGTCATGGAGTTAATTCTGACTCACATCGATGCCCATTGGGTTTCCAAAGCCGTAAATCTTTACAGAAGTGGATTGCCTCATCTTACTCCTGTGGAGTGGCTGATGGGTTTGAACCACTTACCTTTTGCTTACAGCACCAATATACAACTTAAAAATTCATCGTCCTCCCCAATTTTACTGTCTATTTTCAGTCTTGCTTGTTATATGTCAAATATGAAAAATCAGAACCACATATTTAAGAGAAAACTTACATGTCACAGTTATAATCAGTTATGGTAGTAGTAAAACATTGTGTTTGCTAACTTCCATGTTAGGTTCTAGCTGTTTGAAAACTGACAATTAAATGGTTGTTTTTTTTCTCCCCCTAAAAGTTTGGGCAATCCTACTTCTGTAGTGATACTGACTCGGAAACCCAAGGAGGGGTCGCTAGGAGTCGGGCCGACTCGACGGCACATAACAACAACAACAACAACTAATACTTATTTTCTGTATATTTTCTTTGTTACCGTAACTATTTATACATTTCATTGTGGTGTTGTTATTTTCAGAATAGTAGAATAAAATAGATAACTTTTAAATTATACGATTTAGTCATTTTATGAAAATGATTATTATCACATTCCTATTTTTAAGCAATTTGGGTTTCTCCTAAACAAAAAGCAAAATTGGTCTTCAGTGACCTCTGGTGGCTACAGCTATGTATTTTGCCTATTCCTTTCCCTACCACCACCCTTGGAAATAGGAGCTCTGGTAGCATAGTGCCTAAGGCACTTGACTGCTAACCAGAAGGCTGGCGGTTTAAACCCACCAGCCACTTCTTGGAAGGAAGGTTGGGCAATCTACTTCCATAGTGATACTGCCTTGGCAACCCAAGGAGGGGTCGCTATGAGTCGGGGCCGACTGGATGGCACATAACAACAGCACAACAAACCCTTGGAAATAGCTTGAAGTAGAGGTCAGGAGTCATTGTTCTGTGTTCTGCATGTTTCTGTAATGATTTCAAATCCTGTGAGGTATGTCATCATTATGCTTTGATACACATATGTATAAGCACTCATAATATGAACTTACATGAAAGTAAAAATATGCCTACCTTTGTGAAGTTTTCTAACATTAACTGTAAATCTTTGTTGTTGTTGTTATATGCCATCCAGTCGGGCCCGACTCATAGCCACCCCTCCTTGGGTTTCTGAGGCAGTATCACTACGGAAGTAGATTGCCCCATCTTCCTTCCGAGGAGTGGCTGGTGGGTTTGAACCGCCAGCC
>NW_006921704.1:2442257-2453930 GCF_000298275.1 Orycteropus afer afer | reverse complement strand
CTCACTCACTGAGAGAAGGCATAGGCAAATATCAAGAGCCCGCTGAGACTTTGATCTACCACCACTGACCTGGGACTCAAGGCATACAGAGCCTCTGCTAGTTTGAGCCATGGTTAAGCCTTACTCCTGAGACCTCTTATTAAAGGTAAAGTCTGAAGTTTAAAGATTTTAACTGTGACTCTTGAACTGACAATCAAGTTTATCTAAGTGAGATTAGATGGGTAACTATCAAGCATGGAGCCTAACAACTATGCTCTGGATTATATCTCTTCTTAATTCTTCAAGAATTGACTCTTAATATTGTCATATTCATCCTGCATCATTAAAGATCTCTACTAGATCATCTCATTGCCAAATATACTATAATATATTCTACAGTAAAAACTTAAAAATGTTTTTCCATGACCTCTCCCTTTATCAAGTAGTGTCCCATTGCCTTGCTATCTCTCAAGAAATATTCCTTTAAGACTGTAATGACAGAACACATCAAATGCTGGTGAGGATGTAGAGAGATTGGAACCCTCATAAACTGCCAGTGGGACTATAAAATTGTAAAAACACTGTGGAAAATGGTATGGTACTTCCTTAAAAACTTGGAAGCAGAAATACCATATGATCCAGCAACCCCACTACTGGGTATGTATCCTAGAGAACTAAGAGTCATGACACAAATAGATACATATACACCTGTGTTTATCACAGTATTATTCAGAATACTAAGAACATGGAACAACTTAAGTGACTATCAGTGAATGAAATGAATAAACAAACTATGGTACCCGTACACAATACTGCACAACATTAAAGAATGGCAATCAATCTGTGAAATACTTCATAATAGGGATGAACCTAGAGAATGTTATGCTGAATGAAATAAGTCAATTACTAAAGGACAAATATTGGCTATAAAGAGTCAAGAAAAGTTTTTCAGACAGGAAGAATCATCCTTTGAAGGTTTCCAGGGGTGGGAGGAGAAGGAAGGGTAAATCACTAATTAGAGGATAGACACAAATTAACTTGAGTGAAGGCACAGGCAATATACAATAATAGGGAAGTTAGCACAAAATAATAAAGACAGAGGAAAATACTTGGAGGAGCACAAGAGTTAAAGGTAACAGAACTAAATACTACTACATACACAATCCTGCAATAGCAGTCAAAACAATGATCTATAGTAGACACATAAGTGGACACTCAAGCTGAAGAGAGGGGGGAAGGCAAATGGGAGTACATCCGCAAATATATATAGGTTTAATGGAGGATATTTCTATATATGTATCTATATGTGCTGTAAATATACTCAGGAATGTAATAGAGCATATTGTTGTTAGGTGTCGTTGAGTTGGCTCTGACTCATAGCGACCCAATGTACAACAGAACCAAACACTATCCAGTCATGTGCCATCCTTACAATCCTTGCTATACTTGAATGTATCATTGCAGCCACTGTATCAATGCATCTCATTGAGGGTATTCTATTTTTCATTGACCCTCCATTTTATCAAGCATAATATCTTTCTCCAGGGAATGGTCCCTTCTGACAACATGATCAGTGTAAGTGAGACGAAGTCTGGGCATTCTTTCTTCCAAGGAACATTGTGGCTGCACTTCTTCCAGGACAGATTTGTTCATTCTTCTAGCAGTTCATGGTACTTTGAGTATTCTTTACCAACACTACAACTCAAAAGCATCAGCTCTTCTTCACTTTTCCTTATTTATTGTACCACTTTCACATTTATGAGAGGCAATTGAAAATACCAAGGCTTGGGTTAGACACACCTTAGTGTTCAAGGAGACATCTCTACTCTTCAGGATTTGAAAGAGGTCTTTTGCAGTAGATTTTCCCAGTGCTGTATGACATCTGGTTTCTTGACTGCGGCTTCCATGGGTGTTGATTGTGGATACAAGTAAAATGAAATCCTTGACTTCAATCTTTTCTCCATTTATCATAATGCTGCTTAATGGTCCAGTTGTGAGGATTTTTGTTTTCTTTACATTAAGGTGTAACCCACTGAAGACTATAGTCTTTAGTCTTCATTAGTAATTGCTTCACATCATCTTCACTTTCAGCAAGCAAGGTTGTATCATGTGCATATCACAGGCTGTTAATGAGTCTTCCTTCAATCCTGGTACCACTTCCTTCTTCATATAGTCCAGTTTCTCAGATTATTGCTCTGCATACAGATTGAATAAGTATGATGATAGCATACAACTCTGACACACACCTTTCCTAATTTTAAACCATGCAGTAGTCCCTTATCCCCTTGTTCTGTTCGAATGACAGCCTCCTGGTCTATGTACAGGTTCCTCATGAACACAATTAAGTGCTCTGGAATTCTCATTCTTTGACACATTACCCAATTTGCTATGATCCACACAGTCAAATGCTTTTGCATAGTCAATAAAACATGAGTAAACATCTTTGTGTTATTCTTTGTTTTCAGCCAAGATCCATCTGACATGAGCAATGATATCCCTCATTCCCCATCGTCTTCTGAATCCAGCTTGCATTTTTGGGAGTTCCCCATCAATATATTGCTCCAACTGTTTTTAGATTGTCTTCAGCAAGATTTTACTTGTGTGTGATATTAATGATATTGTTCGATAATTTCCACATTCTGTGAGATCATCTTTCTTTGGAATGGTTACAAACATGGATCTTTTCTAGTCAATTGGCCAGGTAGCTGTCTTCCAAATTTTTTAGCATAGATGGGTGTGTGTCTCGAGCCTGGCATTTGTTTATTGAAACATCTCAGTAAGTTTTCTATCAATTCCTGAAGGCTGGTTTTCACCAATTGCCTCAGTGCAGCTCTAGAACTTCTTCCTTGAATACCATTTGTTCTTGATCATATGCCACTTCCTGAAATAGTAGAACACTGACCAATTCTTTTTTGTACAGTGATTCTGTGTATTCCTTCCATCTTCTTTTGAGGTTCTGCCATCGTTCAATATTTTGCCTATAGAATCTTTCAACATTAAAACTCGAGGCTTGAATTTTTTCTTCAGTTCTTTCAGTGAGAAATGCCAAGCCCTTTCTTCCCTTTTGGTTTTCTAACTCCAGGTCTTTGCACATTTCATTATAGTAACTGACTTTGTCTTCTCAAGTTGCTCTTTGAAATCTTCTGTTCAGCTTTTTTATCGTGTCATTTCTTCCATTTATTTAGCTACTCTCTGTTCAAGAGCAAGTTTCAGAGTCTCTTCTGACATCCATTTTGGTCTTTTTTTTTTTTCATTTCCTGTCTTTTTAACAATCTTTTGCTTTCTTCATGTATGATGTTCTTGATGTCATCCTACAACTTGTCTAATTTTGGGTCACTGGTATTAAATGCATCAAGTCTATTCTTCAGATGGTCTCTAAATTCAAGTGGGATATAATCACAATCATATTTAGGTGCTCATGGACTTGTTTTAATTATCTACGGCATCAGTGTGAACTTGCATATGAGCAATTGATGTCAGCTCCTGGCCTTGTTTTGGCTGAAGATATTGAGCTTCTCCATCATCTCTTTCCACAAATGTAGTCAATCTGATTTCTATGCATTCATCTGGTGAGGTCCATGTATATAGCTGCCACTTATGTTATTGAAAAAGGCATTTGCGATGAATAAGTCATTGGTCTCGCAAAACTCTATCATGTGATCTCCAGCATCATTTCTATCACCAGTGCCATATTTTCCAACTACTGATGATTCTTCTTTGTTTCCAACTTTAGCAATCCAATCACAAATAATCATAACTGCATCTTGATTGCATGTTTGGTCAATTTCTTCATCTTTGGCATTAGTGGTTGGTGTGTAAATTTAAATAATAACAGTATTAACTGGTCTTCCTTGTAGGTGTATAGATAGTATGCTATCACTGACAGCACTGTACTTCAGGATAGATCTTGAAACATTCTTTGTGACAATGAATGCCATGCCATTCTTCTTCAATTTATCATTCCTGGTGTTGTAGTTAAGGTTATGTGTCAACTTGGCTGGTCCTGGTTTTTAGTGGCTGGGCAACTTGTAGTTATTCCTTAGGATGAGACTGGTAATTACCTCCATGGTTGAATCTACTGTGAGCAGCTGAATAGCTGCCTTAGGGATGTGGTCTCATTTCTGTATATAAGGAGACACTTTGAGAAAGGTCTTGAGCTTTTTGGCATGCTTGGATCCTGAAACTAGCTGAGTCTTCATTCAGCAGCCTGCTATGTTGTCTACTGATCTTGATCTTGGGACTGTTTCTGGACTTGAACTAGTTGCCTGCCATGTTGCTTGATAATATTGGGACTGCGCCATTTTACTTGTCAACCTTGGGTTTGTCAGCCAGCAGCTGCCTGAGTTAAAAGATGCCTCCAGCTCCAGTGGGCCAGGAGCAAGAGGAAGAACTAAAGCCCAAGGTCAAAGGGCCTTCACCCAACACCTAGAGCTAGCACTTTGAACTCAGACTTCTAACCTCATAAACTGTAAGAGAAAAATCCCTGTTTTTTTCAAGCCAGACATTTGTGGTATTTTCTGTTAAAGCAGCATTAGAGAACCAAAACACCTGGCATAGTATAATTGTCTGATTCAAAATAGCCAATACCAATCCATTTCAGCACACTAATGCCTGGGATAGTGATCTTGATGCATTCTAAGTAATTTCTGACAACTACCAATTTTCCTAGATTCATACCTCATACATTCTCTGTTCTGATTATTAATAATGTTTGCAGCTGTTTCTTTTCATTTTGAGTCATGCCACATCAGCAAATGAAGGTCCTGAAAGCTTTATTCCATCCACTTCATTAAGGCCAACTCTACTTTAAAGAGGCAGGTCTTCCCCAGTCGTTATTTTGTGTACCTTCCAACCTGAGGGGCTCATCTTCCAGACTATAACAGACAATGTTTCAGGGCTATTCATAATGTTTTCCAGTAATATATCAGACAGTGTTTCACTGATATTCATAAGGTTTTCATTGGCCACATCTTTGAGAAGTGGGTAGCCCCTTCCTTCTTCTGAGTTTGTTTTAATCTGGAAGTTGTGCTGAAACCTGTCTATCATGGGTGATCCTGCTGGCATTGAAAATAATGGTGGCATAGCCTCCAGCCTCACAGCAACATGCAAGCCACCACAGTACAACAAATTGATAGATGAGTATAGTAGAGCATACAGGGGGCAAAATTATGAAAACTTCTCAGCATGACCAAACACCTTAAAGGAATGAGTTGCTATGTATGGGGCTCAGGAACATAGTCTTGGGGGACACTACATAAGTTGGCACAACATAGTCCACAAAGACAATGGTACACATCCTACATTGGTGAGTAGCAGCTGGGTTCTTAAAAGCTTGTGAGTGGCCATCTAAGGTGAAAATATTGGTCTCTCCAGGTAAAGAGCAAAGAAGAGTGAAGAAAATCAAAGACCAAAGGAAATAAATAATTCAGAGGACTAATGGATCACATGAACCTTAGCCTCTATGGCCCTGAGACCGGATGGATTAGATGGTGCCCCATTACCACTTCTGATAGCTCTGAAAGAGGTCACAAGAGGAGGTACTGGATAGAGTGGGAGGAAAATGTGGAACAAAATTCAAAATCATAAAAAGACGAGGCTCACTGGTCTGATGAAAGTTGGTGGAACCTCTGAGATTATGGCCCTTAGACATCCTCCAAGCTAAGGAACTGAACTCAACCCTCATGATTCAACTTTGAGCAAAATGATGGATAGGACTATAAGGTAACAACAATACTAGGGAGGTATGCATTCATTAGAACAATCAACTGTATGAAATCAAAAGGGCAGCATTTGAGGGGGGAAAAAAAAAAGGGACCAGGTTTGCTGGTCTGATTGAGCCTGGTGGAACCACTGAGACTATGGCCCCTAGCTGCCCGTCAGGTCTGGAATTGAACCCATACCTGTGGCTTATAGTCAAACAAAAGACAGGCATATGAGGTGAACATTTACACTAAGTAGATACGTTCCTTGGAGAGAACAATCATGGGAGAATAGAAGGGCTGTGTATGCACAGGGACATAGCTCAGGGGGCAGGAGTGCATGGAGGGAAGGACACAGGGAAGAGGTAACTATGGGGAGGTAGTGGGAGGGGAGCTGTTGCATTGTGGTAAATTGTAGTCAATGTCATGAGACAACATGTATGTGAACTGCTGTATGGAAAGTGAATTTGCTCTGTAAACTTTCACCCAAATCACAATAGGAAAAAAAAAGGGGGGGCAGCATTTGCTCAGGGATAAAGCTAAGAAGGCAGGAAGGAATAGGAAAGAAGGATGAAGGGAAATGGTAAACACAGTGAGGAAGTAGGAAGAGTGCTGTTACATTGTGGGGATTACAAGTAATGTCACAAAATAAAATGTGTATGAATTGTTAAATGAAATCTCAATTTGTTCTGTAAACTTTCACCCAAATCACAGTTAAAATAAATAAATAAAACATCAATAACAATAAAACTTTATTATGGAAATTTTCAAATTGACACAACTATCAACATTTTTCCTTTTTTTTTTTTTGTTATTAAAAATATTCCTTGGACTCCTAGGTATATATGTCAGGGACTTAAAAGAAGTAACATGAACAGACATATATACACCTAGGTTCGTAGTAGCACTATTCACAATAGCAAAAATGTGGAACCAACCTATCAAAGGATAAATGGATAAACAAAGTTCAATATATAGCACAATGGAATACTACTTAGTCATGAAGAGAACTGAAGTCCTCATGCATGCTACGATGTGCGTGAACCTCGAGTCTTCAAGGTCAAATACGCTGAGTCAAATGATTCAATCACAAAAGGACAAATACAGTATGATTTCACTTATGAAACAGGAAGAATAAGTAAATACATAAAGACCAAAGGTTATTATTCATGGTTACCTTGGGCAGTAGCGGGGAGAGAGAGAGTAAATCATTCTCTGCATGTTAGTGAGTTTTTGTCTGTGGTGACATCAATTAAGGATAAGAGTTATACAACTTGACTAACATTACTGAAATCATTAAGATAAACATCAGAAAAAGGGTAACAATACAAATGTCATGTTATGTATATATATATTTTACAATAGCAACAAACAATAAATAAATAGATAAATAAATAAAAGAGGATGCAGTCGCTGAAACTACTTAGGTACAACCAAACACCTCATAGGAATACTTCACTTGGTTCAAAGTCTTTTGGTCGTGGCTTCATGGGATTGTCCAGCAAATTTATCTAACACTGTTTTCAGAGTTTCTTTTCTATACTCCCTGTTCAGTAAATATTGCCTGGGGTCTTAAAATCTTGTGAGTGGCCATCCAAAAGACTGATTGTTGTCTTTTCACTTGTAGTCCAGTTTCTTCTCCAATTCTTGGGTCTTCTTCCTCTGTTGTGTGAATAGAGTGAATCCTTTGATTCTGATGGCTAGTTGAAACTTGTTTGGTATATAGTCCATGTAGGGTCAGACACATACAGTCTGTTAGTAATTATTATCTTTCTCATATGTATATATGCTACAGAATTGGTTATTTGAGTCTGGAATTTAGGAGAAATAAGTTGGGGAATGAAGATATGGAATTGGATTTCCAGTGCCTGAAAAGACACTCTATTCACACAACAGAGGAAGAAGACCCAAGAATTGGAGAAGAAACTGGACTACAAGTGAATAGAGTGAAGAAACTAGACTACAAGTCTAGTTGCCTCCATGAACTACTGCCTCCTTTGCTATGAAACCAGAAAAACTGGTTATCATTACTGGATATTTTGATCAAGAATTCAATATATGAGTCCTGAACAAAAGGGAGAAAATGTGGAACAGAATTTCAAATTTCTTGTAGAATCCAGAATTACTAGACCCACTGAGGCTGGAGAAACCCTCAAATCTGTTGAGTATTTTATAGAGCAGTGAGTCAATGGTGATGAAACAATGTTGGTAAAGATTCATGAGTGGCACTACAAGAAGAATGTAATAAATGTCATTGAACTGTACATGTAGAAATTGTTTAATGGGATATGATCGGCTTTGTATATTTTCACCAAAAATAAAATAAATATATAAAAAAATACTTATAGGAAGAGTTGTCTATGTTTTCTGCATCCATTTTACTACCTCTCATTTAGTATCCAGTTCTAATTTGACTTTTGTTTCCAGTTCTCCACGGGAACTGCTCTGACAAAGACAGCAACCTAGAGGTTACTTTTTTATTCACATTTTATTTAGGCTTTCAATAGCATTCAATCTTTCACTCCTCTTTCTTTCTTACATTTTTCTTTTCAGATTCTTAAAACCATACTCTCCTGGTTTTCTTCCTCCATCTTGGTCAAATTTGCAGTATCCTGTTCTTTTAACATACTTTTAAATGTTGCGTTGTTCCAGATCTCTGTCTTGGGCTTACTTTTCTTACCTATTTACACATTATCTTTAGGTGATCTCAACCAAGCACATGGTTGCAAAATTTAGAGCTTCAGCTCACCCTCTTTTCTGAACTCTATACTCATAAATAAAACTGTGTATTTGACACGTCTACTTCCATATCCAAGACGCATATGACATGGCTAAAAAGAAACTCTGGGTTTCTCCCACCCTACTAGCTCCCTCTATCCTCCCTGAAACTTCCTCATCTTGGGAAGTGGCATTACTTAGTTAACTGAATTAAATCTAGGAATTATTCCTACATTGGTCCTATTCCTGTCTATCCCATTACTTGCCACAAAAGCACATGTCGAATTTATTGTATAAAACCATCTCCATTGTTAACCACACAGTTCAAGCCACCATCATCTTTTACTTGGGTACTGCGATAGCCTCCTAATTGGGCATACTAACTTCAGGTGTGTCCCTCTTTAATCTATTTCCATGCAGCAGCCTGACTGATCTGTCTCTCTTTTTCAGAATGATACACTTTAAACCTAAATCCAATAATGTCAGTCCTTTGATTCTGATGGCTAGTTGAAACTTGTTTGGTATATAGTCCATGTAGGGTCAGACACATACAGTCTGTTAGTAATTATTATCTTTCTCATATGTATATATGCTACAGAATTGGTTATTTGAGTCTGGAATTTAGGAGAAATAAGTTGGGGAATGAAGATATGGAATTGGATTTCCAGTGCCTGACACATAACAATACCCAATAAATATTGATTGAATTAAAAAAAGAAAGAAAGAAAATCATCAGCCCTCTGGTTTCTTTCTTTTTTTAAAAGGTTAAGATGAAATTCCCTTCTAAAAGTGTAAAAGGTACTATATGAGCTGTTTCCTGCCTATCTGCTAACATCATGTCGTACCACTATCCCCCAAGCTTTTTACATTTTAATCACATTATTTCTAAAACGTATAGGATTATATCCACTTCAAAGCCTTTGCAGAAAACAGCTGTTGTTCAAACATAAGCATGAACCACTACTACCAAACATGAAAGAATTGAAGATTTTTACTAACTTCTGCAGTCTGAAATTGATCAAACATGTAATCCAGATGCATTGATAATTATTGGTGATTGGAATGCAAAAGCTGGAAACAAGAAGGATTGGTAGTTGGTTACAGAATTGACACTGGAGCCTGCATGATAGAACTTTGCAAGACCAACAACTTACTCATTGCGAACACTTTTTTCAGCAACATAAATGGTGATGATACTTGTGGACATGGCCGAATGGAATACACGGTAATCAAATTGGCTACATCCATGGAAAGAAATGATAGAGTTGCTCAATATCATGTCAGAACAAAGTCAGATGTCAACAGAGGAATAGACCATCAATTGCTCATATGCAAGTTTAAGTTGAATCTGAAGAATATTAAAATAAGTCCATAAGAGCTAAAGTATGGCTTTGAGTATATCTCACCTGAATTTAAAGACCATCTAAAGAATAGATTTGATACAATGAACACCAGTGACCAAAGACAAGACAAATTGTGCATGACTTCAAGGATATTATACATGAAGAAAGGAAAAGGTCATTAAAAAGACAGGAAAGAAAGAAAAGCCCTAAATGGATGCCAGAAGAGACTCTGAAACTTGCTCTTGAACAAAGAGTAGTAAGGCAAGTAGAAGAAGTGATGAAGTGAAAGAGCTGAACAAAAGATTTCAAAGGGCAGCTCAAGAACTCAAAGTAAAGTATTACAATGAAAAAATAAAGACCTGGAATTAGAAAACCAAAAGGGAAGAACACACTTGGCATTTCTCAAGCTGAAAGAACTGAAGAAAACATTCAAGCCTTGACTTGCAATATTAAAGGATTTTCTATGCAAGATATTGAATTATGCAGGAAGCTTCAAAAGAAGATGGAAGGAATATACAGAGTCACTATACCAAAAAGAAGTAGCTGACATGTAACCATTTCAGGAGGCAGCATATAATCAAGAACTGATGGTACTGAAGGAAGAACTCCAAGCAGCACTGAAGCACTGGCGAGAAACAAGGGTCCAGGAATTGATGGAATATCCATTGAGATGTTTCAACAAATGGATACAATATTGGAAGTGCTCATTCATCTATGCCAAGAAATTTGGAGGCCAGCTACCTGGCCAACTGAATGCAAGAGATTCATATTTGTGCCCATTCCAAAGAAAGGTTATCAAACAGGGTGCAGAAATTATTGAATGACATCATTAACATCACATGCAGGTAAAATTTTGCTAAAGATAATTCAAAAATGGTTGCAGCAGTACATAAACGGGAACTGGCAGAAATTTGGATTCAAAAGAGGATGTGGCTCAGGTGGTATCATTGCTGATGTCAGATGGATCTTGGCTGAAAGCAGAGAGTACAAGATGTATACCTGTGTTTTTTTGATTATGTAAAAGCTTTTGACTGTGTGCATCATAACAAAACATTTCAAAGAATGAGAATTACAGAACACTTATTTGTTCTCACGCAGAAACCTGTACATAAACAAAGAGGTAGTCATTTGAACCAAACGAAGGGATACTGCGTGTTTTTCAGTCAGGAAAGGTATGTGTCAGGGTTGTATTCTTTCACAATACTTACTCAATTTGTATGCTGAATAAATAATCAGAGAAGCGGGACTATAATGAAGAAGAATGGGACATCAGGATCATAGGAAGACTCATTAAAATCCTACAATATGCAGATTACAATCTTGCTTGCTGAAAGTGAAGAAGACTGGCAGTACTTACTGAGGAAGGTCAAAGACAATAGTTTTCAGTATGGATTACACCTCAAGATCAAGAAAACAAAAATTCTCACAACTGGACCAACAAGCAATATAATGACACATGGAGAAAATATTGAAGTTGTTAAGGGTTTCATTTTACTTGGATTCACAATCAATGCCCAGGGAAGCAACAGTCAAGAAATCAAACAATGAGGGACATCAAGTTCATTTGTCATGACACAGTTCACAAAAGCATTGTTGTACATCCTATTTTGCTGAGTAATGACTGGGGTCTCAAAATCTTGCCAGTGAGACTAGGATCTTAAAAAGCTTGCAAGCAGCCACCTAGATGCAATGATGGGTCTCTCTTCGTACAGAGCAAAGAAGAATGAAGAAAACCAAAGATTCATGGAAACAATTAGTCCAAGCAACTGATACACCATGCTATCCTCAGCCTATATGACTATGAGACCAGAAGAACTAGATGGTGCCTGGCTACCACTGTCAACCACTCAGAGGAAGATCTACTTAGGAGATCCTGGATAGAGCGTGAGAACAATGTGGAACAAAACTCAAAATGATTTGAAAAAAAAAAAAAA
>NW_006921704.1:2426470-2440852 GCF_000298275.1 Orycteropus afer afer | reverse complement strand
AGTGGGAAGGAGAGCTGTTACTCTGTGGGGATTACAATCATTTTTTTTTTTTTTTTCTTAAAGTAATCAAACGATGTATTGCTTTGGGCATATCTGCTGCAAAAGACCTCTTCAAAGTGTTAAAAAGCAAAGTGGTCACTTTGAGGACTAAGGTGCGCCTGACCCAAGCTAAGTAAGGCATTTTCAATTGCTTCTTATGCTTGTGAAAGCTGGACAATGAATAAAGAAAGCCACAGAAGAATTGATGCATTTGAATTGTGGTTTTGGTGAAGAATATTGAATATACTGTGGACTACCAGAAGAATGAACAAATCTGTCTTGGAAGAAGTACGGCCAGAATGCTCCTTAGAAATGAGAATATCCAGATGACGTCTCACCTATTTGGTGATGTTTTCAGAAGGGACCGTACCCTAGAGAAGGATATCATGCTTGGTGAAGTAGAGGGCCAGTAAAAAAAAGGATATCATGCTTGGTAAAGTAGAGGGCCTAAACAAGATGGATTGACAGAGTGGCTACAATTATGGGCTCAAGCATAGCAAAGATTGTGAGGCTGCTTCTTTCTGTTGTACATAGGTCGCTATGAGTTGGAATCAGCCTGATGGCATCTAACAACTACAACATGAATTAAAGTAGAACTTTCAAGTTAAATTTCAAAAAGGATTGAGTAAATAAATGCTGAGACATGGAAACAATATTATTTATAGTAACTTTTCCTACAATCACTGGATTATTTTGATTTTGTTGGCAAGAGTGATCATGAGAAAACCACGCCCACATAAATATGCAGGAAACATTCCCAAGTATTTCATACACAAACCCAAGAAGGGGTCGCTATGAGTCGGGGCCGACTCGACGGCACATAACAACAACAACAACAACAAAGACAATTTTAGCTTTGCACATTTATTTCTATTTGTTTCCTTCTTTGTTGTGTAATTTTCTCTTTGTAAAGCTTAGTTCTAACACAACAGGATTCAGTCTTATGTAACTGATCAATGGATTTTTAAAAATCATTCTACATTGAAGATCCTTGCTGTATTTACTTTCTACAACATAGGAGCCTGTCATCTCATTAATCACTTTTAATTTCCATCCTTAGAAATTCTTCAGCTCTGCTTTTTCCTTAAGATTGGGATCAAAGGTGGCATTCTGGTGATTATTAATACTCCAGGAGAATTTTGTTAAAAAAATTATTTCCTCATGATGTGAAGCATTTTGTTCACTGCCTTGGTCACAGTACCTCATTTGAGTGATGTCTTTATAAATGTAGTTGTGGACACATCAATTCTTTTCTTCACTAACACTGCTTTGTTGTATCTAATGAGGGAGAAGGTACCCCAACCATCCCAAAATAAATCCCAAGGAATCTCCCAAGAAAAATCTTTTCATTATTTTGCTCTTCTTACATCAATATGTAATATATTTATAACATTTTACAAGAATCTTTACCCATTTCATGAAACCTTTGAGGCTATCAGGATCATACATATTTTACAGATTGTGGTACAGTAAATTATTTGGTATGGCTTTTTAGCCATAGGCTTTGTAACTCCTACCAGAATGCTGGGTGGGACCATGCAAATAAGGTGTATAGAACTCTAATGTTGGGATTGGTTAGTTTTGTCACCCTGCTAACTTAAAATGAGCCTTCCTAGAGGCAGAAAAGGAGCTCTGGTAGCGTAGTGCCTAAGGCACTTGACTGCTAACCAGAAAGCTGGAGGTTCAGACCCACCAGCCACTCCTCGAAATGAAGGTTGGGCAATCTACTTCCATATGATACTGCCTCAGAAACTCAAGGAGGGGTCGCTATGAGTCGGGTCTGACTCGATATCACGTAACAACAACAACAGAGGCAGAAAGGTGGATCTCACTGCCAGAGAAAAGAGCTGGAGGTGAAGTTGAGTGTGTCCTTGGACCGGAGACCCCTGCAGTGGACCTCCCTGGCAGAGACGCTCAGCAGAGAGAGATGCTTAACAGAGAGACAGTGGTAGTGGAACCAAGAGATTTCTATTTCATATAAGTGGAACCATACAATATTTGTCCTTATGTGACTTACTTCATTTAGAATATGGTTTCAAGCAAAACTTCTGCTCTTTCCATTATATTATCCTCTCTTCCACTACAACTAATCAGGCCTCTCTCCACCCCTGTCATAGTAGAGCCCTTTGAAACAGAAGTCTTTCTCCTTTTATCCTCATCCCTTCTTCAGGAAATCAATTTTACTACACTATTTAGAATTCATAAGTCCTTCTACAGTGTGAAGAAGGTAGCAAATACATTGTTGGTAAAACAATAAAAAAGCATTTGATAATGCTTAACATAATAAAAGCATTACTATTTTATCCTGTGTGTGGCTGACGTAATGTGCATACAGGTTGTGTTGGGGATGCCAGGAGGGAAGTGGCCACGAGCCACCTTTAAATGCCGAATTGAGGAACTTGAACTTTATCTTGTGCGAACTCTTATCTCTTTTGTTGAGTCAGCAGAAGATGTAAGATCCGTTCTAACAGGTCTCTCTTTTTTTTCTTACAGTTGACGTTGGCTGTACTCTCAAGAGTTCTTTGGCCCCTTGAGCCACAATGCCTACCTAGTTTCTTCATGGAATCTTTCAGAATTGCTCTCTTTTCTGTACACACTGGTCTGCAGGACAGTTGGGGTGGGGTGGTGGGGTGTGTGTGTGCGCTCATGCTTCCAAGATCTAAGCTCTGGTGGCATTTGACTTGTAACCAGAAGGCTGGAGGTTCAAACCCACCAGCCACTCCTCGGAAGGAAGGTTGGGCAATTTACTTCCGTAGTGATAATACCGCCTTGGAAACCCAAGGAGGGGTCGCTATGAGTCGGATCCGACTCCACGGCAGTGAGTTTTTTTTTTTGTTAGGTCAGTAATATGTTTCTACTTGTGACAGAAAATGTTTCAATGTCCATCTGATCATCCCACTTTACTACTGACCCCCAGCTTCTTTTGACCGTTTTTTGCTTCCTCTTTAGTTCAGTTTGTGTCTGTCCCAAAGCGCAAGATGAGGTAAGATACTGTGATTCGCGGAGTTCACTAGGCCATTCAGAGATCTCAATTCTAGGCGCTTTAAAACTCGCCTCAGAGTTCCTGGCGCCATGCTTGATTCTCATTCCGGACGCTGTGGTTTCACCTTCCTCTCCAAACGCCACATCGGAAACCTCGATTGCTGAAATCAACCCCCTCGCCAACCAAGCGCGCCCGGACCAGCTCAAAGGGCTTTAGCGGGCTGCGCATGCGGACTTCTCGGCTGCCTCCTCCAGTCTGCCTCGGCGGTTTGGAGATGCCTGACAGCTCCACGACAGAGGGACGCAGCCTCCTCTCGAGCTTCCACGTTACCCTATCAGAGACGGGGCGGGGCGGAGACCTTTTTAGCCTATCAGCGTTAACCACGACCCAGGCGCACCCAGTAGGAAAGCGTCCAGGAAGAAGGTGATTGGGTGGCGGCACTCAGGGGCGTAGCGTCGCCGGGGCCCTGCCCACCGCTGCCTTCCTATGATCCGCGCCAGGTGTCTCTGAGGCCTGAGAGTGAGAAGCTACTGCGGGCGAGCGCAGCTGTAGGTTTAACGCCGGCGGGAGCTGTTCGGCCCCGCACCATTCCTTCTTCTCACCTCCCGCGTCCTGTGACATGGTGGCCCCCGGCTCTGTGACCAGCCGGCTGGGCTCGGTGTTCCCCTTCCTGCTTGTCCTGGTGGACTTGCAATACGAAGGTGAGTCCTCCCCTGCCCGGAGGAGTGGGCTCCGGGGCCAGGCCCTCTGGCGCTTCCCAGCCTGCGCCCGCGCGCGAGTCTCGGGGCGACTCGGGCTGTGAGGCGGGGGCCGGGGGACACCGTGGCGAGGCCTGGGCCTGAGCCCGCCTTGGGGCGGTGGCCGGCGCCTGGTTCCGGGTTTGTTTGGAAAAGGGGTGAGAGGACCTGTGGGCCGGGGGGGCCGGGACAGCGTGTTTGGAGTGTGGAGAGGGGCAAAGGGGCCCCGGAGGCGCTGCAGGGAGCGAGGTCATCGGGCAGCGACTTTTGTCCTGGGGAAGGGTGACTTGGTCAGCCGTCGGGCAATGGCTCTCCGGCTCCTGGGCTCGCTTAGGACTTTCGCTTGGCGCCTGTGAACACTGTTGGTCCTTGGTGCTGGTAGTTGGCTGTTACGGTGGCCAAAAGGGAAGGCATCTTTTGCTTTAGAGTTCCTGGGGGTGTTTATCCGCTGGGTGAAGTGTAGGGGGTAGGATCAACCCTTTAAAATGTGTTGTGTAAGGAATTAGATTGGTACTTTCAAGCTTCCAGAGGCCAAGGCACTAAGTTTGTGATTTTACAAGGCCCCAACATTGTGTCATTGAACTTTGGCTGGCTTTGCTTTTCTGAGTTCTCTGAAATAAGATCCCCTAAAAAGATATAAAGGCTTAAATTTCAATTGAGTTCTGACAGAGTAGCCAAAATAGAGGGCTCTCCAATCTTAGTTTTCAGCAGGAAGAGAAAGAATTAAAGCTGAAAGTGACATTTTAATTCTTCTAGCTTGGTTACTGTATGAAATATTAGAACATAATGGCATATGACATGCACTGATCTATTTTCACTGTCCCCCCTCCTCCAATAAGAAGGGCTAGCAGTAAGGAGGTCAAATTAAACATTTTACTGTTAGACTTAGAGTGAGGAACTGAAGTTGCAAATTGTTTATGGTAAAATTTCCTCAGAATTCTCAGCTTTTATTTTTTTGAGCTAATGCTTCTCAATTTTTAGGTCTCATTCATGATCGTGACTTTGTTTGTTTCCCTGGTGACTATATATTTTTTTGAATAAAATCAGAACTTGTGGGTTTGACAGCAATGAGAGACAGAATTTGAGAGATAGGCTCCCCTAGAAAACTTAGGGAATTGGGTTTTGAATATATGGACCACTTTAATATGAGTTGTATCTTAGTTCTCTTGCACTTTTGAATTGCTTCTACCCCTCTTCCAAAGCACCTAGCCTAGCATTTATGTCCAAACCAAAAAACTCAAACCCACGCAAATGACCCTATAGGACAGAGTGTGACTGACCGCCTCATTGGGTTTCCAAAGCTGTAAATCTTTACAAAAGGCAGTCTGCCTCATCATTCTCCCGCTGAACGGCGGTTGGGTTTGAAACCTGGACCTTAAGGTTAGCAGCGGACACTTTAACCACTCCTCCACCGTCATTTATGTCCAGAAACCATTAATGATACTTATTTTGGCCACTTAAGAATAAAGTTGGCTGCTCTATTTAATGTCTGCTTTTTTTTTTTTTTTAAAGTTAAAAGATGCACACGTTTGTATGATTGCATTTTCTGCTTGTGGACCACCTTTTTAGAATGCTTACCTGTATAGAATTCTGTAGGACTCTTATCTTTTCATTTTCTTTCTGTGGTATTTTCTGTAAGATTGACAACTTCATTAGAGAGCTTCTCTGTATAGGAGGCATTGGTGACATTTCTCAGGAATGCCAGAGTGCCATCTTCTTTAGGAACATTGCCTCTGCAGGAACTTGGTATAACCAAAAGCAAACTCACTACCGTCAAGTTGGATCCGATTCATAGCCACCCCTCCTTGGGTTTCTGAGGCAGTATCTCTACAGAAGTAGATTGCTCAGTCTTCCTTCCAAGGAGTTATTGGTGGATTTGAACCACCGGCCTTTTGGTTAGCAGTTAAATGCCTTAGGCACTACGCCACCAGAGCTCCTGGAACTTGGTATGTTGTTGTTATTATGTGCCATAGAGTCGTCTCCGACTCATAGCTACCCCTCCTTGGGTTTCTGAGGCAGTATCACTATGGAAGTAGATTGCCCAACCTTCCTTCTCAGGATTGGCTGGTGGGTTTGAACCGCCAACCTTTTGGTTAGCAGTTAAGTGCCTTAGGCACTCCGCCACCAGAGCTCCTGGAACTTGATATAGGTGATAGGAAAGAAAGGAATACGATGTTAACTTTATTGGTCTGCAATGTGGCAGGCACTTTGTTATGGCACTTTCTGTAAGCTTTCTCTTACTCATTGAGGTATGTGATATTATTGCTACTTTATAGATGAGGGAGCTGAGGCTCCAAGAGTTTAACTAACTTGGTTAAGGTCACATAGCTGTTAACTCTAAGAGCCAGCACTTGGCACTCAAGTTATTTGACTCTATAGTTTACCATATATGAACATCCTGAATGGATGCAGGAGGAGTAAGCTAAGTGGTTAGCAGTAGCATGTCAGTCAGAGGATTTGTAAGTGGTAGCAGCTGTGAAAAATCAGCAATTTTTTGTTAGCTACCAGCAGTAATGGGAGCTCTTGTGACATAGTGCCTAAGGCATTTGACTGCTAACCAGAAGGCTGGTGGTTCAAACCCACCAGCCACTCCTCAGAAGAAAGATGGGACAGTTTACTTCCATAGAGATACTGCCTCAGAAACCCAAGGAGAGGTCTCTATGAGTCAGAACCGACTTGACGACAATGAGTTTGTTGTTTTTTTTTTTTTGCACTGGCAGTAATGAATAGGAAAGTGGTTTCCTGGCATGTTTAATACAGTGGTTCAAAAGCTTGAGTGTGCTCAGAATCCCATATGGAGGACTGCTTTTTAAAACACAAAGTACTAGCCCATCTCTAGATTATTTCTGATTCAGAATGTCTAGGGTAGAGCCTGAAATTTTGTGATTCTAGTCCTAGGAGCTCTGGTAGCATAGTGGCTAAGACACTTGACTGCTAACCAGAAGGCTGGCGGTTCAAACCCACCAGCCAATCCTCAGAAGGAAGATGGGGCAATCTACTTCCATAGTGATACTGCCTTGGAAACCCAAGGAGGGGTCGCCATGAGTTGGGTCCGACTCCATGGCACATAACAACAACAACATAAAGTTCCTAGATGACCACGTTTTGAGAGCCACTGGTATAATAAATAATTTGTTGTTTTTAGCTGGCATGGCATTGACTCTGACTCATGGTAACCTTATGTACAACAGAATGAAATATTATCTGGTTGTGCTGCATCATCTTTACAGTTGCTGATGTGTTTGAGTCGGTCCTTGAGATTGTTATGCAACCGCATCTCCATTGCCCTGATTGGCCCTCTATTCACAAAATCGTGATATCCAACTCTAATGATTGCCCCCTTCTGATGATGAGTCCAAAGCAAGTGAGTCAGTGTTCTGTGGTGATCAATAAGATTTTCATTGGATAGTGTTCAGAAGTAAATCAGTAGGCCTTTCTTCCTAGTCTGTCTTAGTCTGGAAGTTCCACTGAAACCTGACCAACATTAGATGACCCTGCTGGTATTTGAAATGGTGGTGGAATAGTTTCCAGCATCATAGTAACACACAAACTACTGCAGAATAAAAAACTGACAGGTGGTGGAATAAATAGTATAGAGTAGTTAAATTAGTTGTCTGCTATGTACTGGGTGTCCCTGGGTGGTGCAGATGGTTAACACACTCTACTCCTAACCCAAAGGTTGAAGGTTCCAGTGCATCTAGAGGCATCTCAGAAGAGAGGCTTGGTGATCTACTTCTGAAAAACCAGCCAGTTTATTGTACACGCATTGGAGCATAGTTCTACTCTGACAGAAATGGGGTTGCCATGAGTTATATAATCAATTCAGCGGCAACTGTTTTTATGTACTAGGCACTAGACTTGGTATTAGGGTATAGAGAATCTTTGACTTGAATTATCAACTGTTAGCTCGTGGTGTTTACCCAAATAAGTTGTATCTCTGTTCATTAACCTCATACTCCTCCTGGAAGCATTCAGATCAGTATGGTGCCACTGGTGGGATGCAGGTTTGGCGTCAAGGTTTCTTAGTGCTGTTGTAACAGAAATACCACAAGTGATTGCCTTTAAAAGAACAGACTTTTTTTTTTTTTTCCTGTCTCACAAGTTAGGAGTCCAGAAGTCTGAATGCAGGTCATGGGCAATAGGGGAAGGCTCTGTCTCTGTAGGCTCTGGAGGAAGAAATATCTTTCTCTTCGGCTTCTATTCCTTGACAGTCTTTGTGGCCATCTATCTTCCTCCCTGTTTGTGCTTCCTTGTCGCTGCCTAATTTGCCTTTTTTTTTTTTAATATGTCCAAAGTGGTAGGTTTAACTCTTTCAAGACTGAATTGTCTTCTGCTTTGAAATTTTTCTTGAAAGTGTTTTCAGTAATGGAAAGCATTTTGAAAGAAATGAAAAAATTTTTTTTGAGATAATATGGGTTGACAGTGTCTGTGATGGTGACCTCGAGCATGGTAGCAATTGTGAAGATGGTGCAGGACTACATAGTGTTCTGTTCTGTCGTTCATAGGGTTGCTGTGAGTACGAACTGACTTGATAGCAACTAACAACAGCATCATGGATTTTAATACAATTAGTGGGACATATGTGTCCAGGTGGATCTTTCTGATGCTGGGGTTGATGGGTTGAGGACTGTTTGTTCAGATTCATGCAGTTATACAGCCACCTAGCATATGGCAGCATGTGAAGGTTGGGCAATCCTACTTCCGTAGTGATACTGCCTCGGAAACCCAAGGAGGGGTCGCAATGAGTCGGGGCCGACTCGACGGCAAACAACAACAAAAAGTAGGATAGTCGCGTCCCACTAAACTCCAGAGGTAGAAAATAAAATGTAGGTGGGCACTATATGTCCCATGAGTCATGAAATGGTTAAGACACACCATACACTGTATGCTCCTATTAATATAATATAACTAAGGCTGCAAACCAGCTCACTGCAGTTTGACCCCTTGCTGAGAATATGCATTTCCACTCCAGATACACCGAGTCAGAATCTACATTTTGACAAGCTTCTCAGGTGAGTCTTATAGATCCCCAGGTGAATCTTCTGTGTGAATGTAGAGGCTTTTGAAAGAAAGAAACCTAAAGCTTTTTTGAAGTAGAAAGAACTTTAGTAGTATCGACTTTACTGTTCTCATGTTACACATAGGAGCTATTTTAAAGCTATGCTAATGGTTTGTTCTGTTTGGTGACTTTAGTAGGAGCATAGTCTACAAACCAAACCTTTTTTTTTCTGTCGTCATACTTTTATATCAGTTTTTTTTCTTAACATACTATCTGGCCTCGATTTTTCTTTATTGCACTGAGCTGGGCTGAAAAACCATTTTGACCATGGGGAAAAGAATAGTTGAAAATCTTTAAGTATAGAAGATAGTGAAATTTTTATTTGAACTTAACTTACTAAAAGTATATTCTGTCTCTTTAGGATTGCCTTGACATTTAAATATGGAAAAAATAGATAAAGTAGTGAAAATGATAGACTTTAATTTATATAAACTAAATAACATCGGAGAAGGGCAGATAGCTTCCAGAACTATTTTAAGTTCTTTTAATAAGACAAACTATAGTCAGTAGTAGTGTCAGAGTTCAAATTCATTTCACTAGTTAGCATTTAGGATCTCTGGTAGTATAGTGCCTAAGGCAGTTGACTGCTAACCAGAAGGCTGGTGGTTCAAACCCACTAGCCGCTCCTGGGAAGGAAGGTTGGGCAATCTACTTCCGTAGTGATACCGCCTCAGAAACCCAAGGAGGGGTCGCTATGAGTTGGGTCTGACTCGATGGCAAATAACAACAACAGTTAGCATTTGTGGTTCACGGTTCGCTGCAGTGAACTGGTTTGCAGCCTTAGTTATATTAATAGGACCATATAGTGTAGGGTGTGTCTTAACCATTTCATGACTCATGGGACATACAGTGCCCACCTACATTTGTTTGGAAATGGGAGTACTTTGAGTCAGTGGGTCAGGAGTTGTTCTGAGATGCCCTATGGTTATTGGACTTGCATTTTCCCATATGAAGTTAAATAATTGTAGGTGAATTTTGTATCTGTTGCTATGGTCTTCCTTTGTTGTTGTTAAGTGCCTTTGAGTTGGTTTTGACTGTACAATAGAATGGAACTCTACCTGGTCTTATGCCATTGTAACCATCATTGCTGTTTGAGCTCAGTTTTGCAACCACTGTGATAATCCATCTCATTGAAAGTCTTCCTTTTTTAAATCTCTGACTCTTTACTTTACCAAGCATGATGTCCTTTTCCAGGGTCTGGTTCCTCCTGATAACATGTCCGGGGTACATAAGATAAAGTCTTGTCATCTTCACTTCTAAGGAGCATTATGGTTGTACTTCTTCTAAGATGCTAATTTGTTTATTCTTCTAGCAGTCCATTGAATGTTCAGTATTCTTCATCAACACCATAATTCAAATGCATCAGTTCTTCTGAGGTGGTCTTTATTCATTGTCCAGCTTTTGCATGCATGGTAATTGAAAATACCATGGCTTGGGTCAGGTGTACCTTAGTCCCCAAAGTGACCTTTTCGCTTTTTAACACTTTAAAGTAGTCTTTTGCAGCAGATTTGCCCAATGCAATACATAGTTGTTTTTTTTTTTAATCTTAAGAGCTTTTTTTACATTCAACGTAACACGTACATTTAGTTTCATTCCCCATTCGCCGTGTCCAACCCCAACCCAGTCTCCTCCCCTCCCTACCCTGAAACCCTTCCCCTGTGCCCCTCATATTTATGCACTCCTGTTTGTCCTGCATTTCCTCAGGGTGAATGTTGGTCTTCTGGTGTCCCATGGTCTATTGCTCTAAGGGATGTATTATCATAGAGTATGTGGGTGCGTCATCCTGGGTTGAGTGATCTGCATGTACATCTTGTTACATAGTTTGATTTCTTGACTGCTGCTTCTATAGATGTTGATTGTAGATGCTTCTATAGATGTTGATTGTAGATGCAGGTTAAATGAAATTCTTGACAATTTGAATCTTTTCTCTTTATCATAGTGTTGCTTATTGGCCCAGTTGTGAGGATTTCTCTTTTCTTGGTGTTGAGGTATAATCCATGCTGAAAGCTGTAGTCTTTGATCTTCATCAATAAATGCTTTATGCTTTCTTTGCTTTCAGCAAACGAGGTTGTGTCATCTGCATATTGCAGGTTGGTAATAAGGCATTTGTGTAATAAGGTCTTCTGTGATCCACATGCTGCATTCTTCATATAGTACAGATTCTCTGATTATTTCCTCAGCATACAGATTGAATAAGTATAGTAAAAGGATACAACCCTTACACATACCTTTCCTGATTTGAAAACACACAGTATCTGTTTTGGTTACCTAGTGCCGCTCTGACAGGTCTATTCCCACAAATAGAATGGCTTGAACAAACAGGAGTTTATTTTCTTACAATTCTGGAGGCTTTAAGTCTGAGTTTAAAGTGCTAAGCTCTAGGGGCTGGGCAAAAGCCCTTCAACCTTGAGCTTCAGCTCTGCCTCCTGCTCCTGGCCCACTGAAGCTGGAGGCTTTTCTTCACTCAGACAGCTAATGGCTGCTGAGGCTAACAAGCCCAAGGTTGACAAGTAAAATGGCACAGTCTCAATGTCACCAAACAACACAGCAGGCCACTAATTCAAGTCCACTGAAAGTCCCAAGGTCGGCAGAGCATGGCAGGCTGCTGAACAATGAATGACTCAGCTACGTGTAGGGTTCAAGTGTACCATAAACTAGAGACCATTCCCAAAGCTGTTTCTTATATATGGGAAGCAGACCACATCTGTAAAGCAGCTACTCAGCTGTTCCAGTAGATTCCACCATGGAGTTAATTACCAATCTTACCATGGGAAATAACTACATCCAGCTGCCTAGCCATTCAACCAGGCCCAGCCAAGTTGACACACAAACTTAACTACTACCAAAAAACCAAAACTAAACCCACTGCCGTTGAGTTGGATCGGACTCATAGTGACCCCCTCCTTGGTTTCTGAGGCAGTATCACTATTGAAGGTGATTGCCCAGCCTTCCTTCCAAGGAGTGGCTGGTGGGTTTGAACTGCCAGCCTTCTGGTTAGCAGTCAGATGCCTTAGGCACTATGCCACCAGAGCTCACATAGTGTCCTTTGGTGAGGTATAAATAGTATAGATCTCATGGCTTTGAGTTTACAGATCACCTGGGGATATAAGACATAGATTTGTGAAGCATCCATGTTCTCCTTCCTCCTTTATCCAGTTTATATGGAATGAATGGTTCATCATGTGATCACTTCATTATATTCTTTTATTCATCTGGCATAATCCAACACTGATTAAATTCAACTTGGACATTTTGTTTGTTGTACCTCAGAACTGAACATGAATGGAGAAAAATGGATAACCTTGCCATCTGATCTTATTTTAAGCACACAATCTCAATCTCAAATGCATATTCAATAATACCAAAATTTCTAAACTTTCTGATATGTTTTATACTTCTCCTCTTTCCTTAAAACTCCAATTCCCTTTCTCTTCCTTTGCTTCCTTCTTAATTAGACCTTGCATTTACTGAGAAAATGAAAGCCATCAGAAGAGAACTTCTACAACCAAAGTCACTTGCCTTCCTGCATGTGTACCCACTCTCACTAACTTTTCTTGTATTAAAATTAATAAAGCAGCTCTCTTCCCAGCAAAATCCAAATCTTATACTTGTATCCTGGATTGTTCTCATCTTTTGAAGGTTTTTCTCCTACAGTTACTGTTTCTTGTGTCCCCACTTTCTGCTGTATTTTTGCCGTCAGTACTCTAACATGCTCCGGTGTTTCTATCTTCAGCTATTCTTTGATGTCATGTATTCCTCCAACTACTGAAGTGTATTTTTGCTTCATTTGATAGCAGAACTTTATATTATAGAGTTTTTGGTATTCTGTATTTCTCCCTTTTCTGTTCTCTTCCCAACACATTACTCATGAATACTGCAAAGCCTTTTTAATTCCATACCAGTTTCTTTTACTTGAAAATACTAAGCTCATTTCTGACTAAAGATCTTTATTTTTCATGGTCTGAGATCTTCAAATAAGTATTTATGTTTCCGAAAGACCTTCCCTGATAAACTGTAAAAAGCACTCTTTCGTTTGGTTTATACTCTCCCTTTGTAATATTTGGTGTCATAATATTTAGCACTGTTTATTTAATATTTAGCAATTGTTTATTTTTGTTTGTCCTCTCTAAAGGGACCCTTGGTGGCTCAGTGGTTAACCACTTCTGCAGTTTGAACCCAATAGTTGCTCCTTGGGAGAAAGATGAGGCAGTCTGCTTCCATAAAGATTTACAGTCTTGGAAACCTTATGGGACAGTTCTGCTCTGTCCTACAGGGTCACTATGAGTTGGAATAGACTCGATGGCAATGGTTTTGGTTTGGTTTGGTTTTATCCAATCTAGAATATAAGGTTTATGGAAAGGGCCCTTGTCTCTGTGCCAAAAAGATGTTGCATGTATTGTGTATGCAATGAATATTTTCTAATAGATAAGTGAAGTTGACAATTTGAAGTTTTTCTGTTTTTGCATGAACTCTTTAAACTTATCTCCATATTGAAATTCCTTGAATGAGTAATCTCATCACCACATTTTATACCTTCAGAGTTAATTGAGACAAAGACTGAGATAATATCCATTGAAATTGTGTAATCTTGGTTAAAAAAAAAAAAACCAAAAAAACCTCACTGCCATTGAGTCAATTCCCACTTACTGTGACCTCCTTTGGGTTCCCGAGGTGGTAAATCTTTACGGAAGTAGATTGCCAAGTCTTCCTTCCATGTAGTAACTGGGAGGTTTGAACCGCCAACCTTCTGGCTAGCAGTCAAATGCCTTAGGCACTACACCATCAGAGCTCCTTCAATCTTGGTTACAGTGGGTTTTATATTCTCAGTTCAGCTAGGAAGATTTTGGTACAGACATTGGTAAAATGTATTACATAATTAGCCTTTTCTTCCTTTCATTTAGGCTGTGAAGAATTAACTCACTTTTTAGGTCAGGGCGATTGGAGAGAGAGGCTTAGGTCTAAGGTCTCCAGCTCTAGGGTCTCCAAGTCATATTTTATCGAAACTGTTTTGTCTTTGGCTCTTGCTTGACTATGGAGTTGCTAAGATACTGAACTTCCTGTCCTGTCTTTCTTAGTCAGATTCTTCTGTCTCTATCACAGGCTTCTTTCAGACTCTGCCCCACCTTGCTAGGGTCTGGGACTCAGATTGGATCTTTTACAAACAGTACTTTTTTTTGTTTGTTTGCTCTGTGTTTCTTTGTAGAATGTTCTTAGGGTTTTCCTCAGTCCTCACATTCTAACTACTTGAACCTCTGGGTTTGGCTAATGGGTCTGGCACCTGTCCTTAGCTTGAACGTTACTGTCTTTGACTGTTAGTTCTTGCCTTCTTCAGGGTGGTTCTTTCGGTCATTATCATGATGCTCACCACATCATACTTTTAACCCCTTGTCTTTTAAGTTTCTTAAAGTTCTTTTTGTTCTCCAAAATATAACATATTCTATTACTAACTTTCCCTGTGCAGTTTGGGGCAAGCTTAAAGGGCAGGCGGTGCAGAGGGCAGGCCCCACATAGTTTGGGGCAAGCTTTAAGGGCAGGCAGTCCGGAAGGCGGGCCCTGCATGATTC
>NW_006921704.1:2424351-2425450 GCF_000298275.1 Orycteropus afer afer | reverse complement strand
TTTTTCAAGATCTATCCTAAAGTACAATACTATCAGTGATAGGATAATATTTTGCCTACAAGGAAAGCCAGTTAATACTATTATTCAAATTTACACACCAACCACCGAAGCCAAAGATGAGGAAATTAAAGATTTCTACCAAGTTCTGCAGTCTGAAATTGACCAAATGTGCAATCAAGATGTGTTGATTATCACTGGTGACTGGAATGCAAAAGTTGGAAACAGAGAACAATCACCAATAGGTGGAAAATATGGCCTTGGTGATAGAAATGACTCTGGAGATCGTATGATAGAATTTTGCAAGACCCAATGACTTATTTATCTCAAATATCTTTTTTCACCAACATAAATGGTGGCTATGCATGTGGACTTCTCCAGATGGAATACACAGGAATCAGATTGACTACATCTGTGGTGAGAGGTGATGGAGAAGTTCAATATCTTTGGCCAAAACAAGGCCAGGAGTTGACTGTGGAACAGACCATCAACTGCTTATATGTAACTTCAAGTTGAAGTTGAAGACAATTAAACAAGTCCACAAGAGCCAAAATATGACCTTGATAATATCCATACTGGATTTAAAGATCATCTAAAGAATAGACTGGATGCATTGAACACCAGTGACAGAACACCAGAGGAATTGTGGGTTGACATCAAGAACATCATCCTTGAAGAAAATAAGAGGTCAATGAAAAGACAGGAAAGGAAGAAAAGACCAAAATAGATGTCAGAAGAGACTCTGAAACTTGCCCTTGAGAGGAGAGTAGGAAATTGAAGTAAATGAGAGGAAGCAGAGTAAAGCAAATGGAAGAAATGACAAAAGTGCTGAACAGAAGATTTCAAAGAGCAGTCTGAGAAGACAAAGCCAGTTATTATAATGAAATGTACAAAGACCTGGAGTTAGAAAACGAAAAAGGAAGAACATAATCGGCATTTCTGAAGCTGAAAGAACTGAAAAAAAATTCAAGCCTAAGTTGCAATTTTTTGTTATGTGCCATCGAGTTGGACCCAACTCATAGTGACCCCTCCTTGGGTTTCCAAGGCAGTATCACTACGGAAGTAGATTGCCCCATCTTCCTTCCGAGGAGTGGCTGGCTGG
>NW_006921704.1:2416348-2421721 GCF_000298275.1 Orycteropus afer afer | reverse complement strand
CTGAGGCTGTAATCTTTATGGAAATAGATTGCCTCATCTTTCTCCCATGGAACAGTTGGTGGGTTCAAACCCCCAATGTTTTGGTTAGCAGACGAGTGCTTAACCACTGTGTCACCAAGGCTTCCTACAGTAGGAGCATAGAAAGAGCTTTTTTTCACCCATTCTTAGTGAAGTGTTTAGAGAAGTTTTCACAAAGGAGCCAGCATTTGAGGGTAGAATTCTGATGTATGATTAGAAATTTTCTAGGTGGGCAAGTGAGCAAGGCTGTTTCAGGGACAAGCAAGTGCAAAAGGGATGAGGCATCAGATAACATAATATGTTCAGGGAAGTACAACCAGTTTATTATGTTGTTGTTATTATGTGCCATCGAGTCAGACCTGACTCATAGCAACCCCTCTTTAGGAGTATAAAATGAGACATGGAAGACTGGATAATGATCATGAAGGGTATTGTTTGCTTTTAGATCTAAAGTGATTTGGATCCAGTCTAGCTGGTGATGTGAAAACATTACAGAATTTTTAGTGGGAATGCATTTTGGCAGCAGCTTAGGGGAGGGGTTTGGAAGAAGGTGAGGTGACAGGAATATCTCAAGTTAGGAGGCTTAACATCTCTTGTGGAGATAGGGGCCTACACAACCAACTTGGACTGGGCAAGTTCTGTTATGGAAATGTGAACAATGTACACCAAAGGAATAAAAATTAATTTTCTCTGGATGATGGTTGGGCTGTACAATTTTCACCCAGGAGGTGGTGTTTACTTAATCACATAATTAAATGGGAATCTTATTGGATACAATTATAACTTAATAAAGATCTGACTTTTATTCTGAAGCATTAGAGAAAAACTAGATACTCATTCCTAGAAGGCAAGAGACATTTAGTTTGAACTCAGACTCTATGATGAGGGAATGACATAACTTTTTGTTAAAGTACAATTTTATTTATTTTGTTGTTCTTGTTGAGAATGTACACAGCAAAATATACACCAATTCAACAGTTGCTGTTACATGTACCATTTAGTGACAGTGATTATATTCTTCGAGTTGTGTGCTAATTCTCACCCTTCTTTTTTGAGTTGTTCCTCCTCCATTAATGTAAACTCACTGCCTGGTAAGCTTCCTATTTTATCGTACGAGTTGCTGTTGCCAATTTGATCCCACATAGATAGCTTTTAAAAGAGCATAATGCTCAAGGCTGACATTTTTTACTAGTTAAGATCAACTCTTGTTTTGTTTGAAGAAGACTTTGGGAGATATGTTTGGTTTAAGGTTTAAAGATTATCTGGGGGTAATAGTTTCAGGGTTTTACCCAACCTTCTTGGCTCCAGAAAGTCTGGAGTCAATGAGACTGAATGAGAGAGAATAATTTTAACAGTTCAAAAAGTTTGCATATGAATTCTTGGCTCCTACTAGACTTTAGATTCAACCTGTGAAGTTAGAAACAATTTTGGGTAAAATGTCAGGTTAAATGGATGGATTGAGTTAGTGAAACATGTACAGCTTAGTAATTGCAAAGCTTACCCTTCTACTTGGCTAAGGGTCCATTGCTAGAAGGTCATGGGTTTACATGGGGAAAAGGGCCATTAGCTTGCTGAAAAGAAAGGTGGGCTTTGGAATTTGATCTTGTTTTGACAGTTGTGAGCCCTTGATGTGAGTGAGTAACTTCTTTCAGACTCAGTTTGGTTATGAAAGAGATGTTTACTTTGTGAAGATACTTGTGATGCTTGAGTGAAAGAAAGACTGAAGTATATCCAGTACATAGAAGATTCTTAGTTCCTTCCATGTCACATCTTGCCTGTTAAACACTTTCATGGGTAAATGAAGAAAGCATTCTTCTTCTTCTTTTTTTTTTTTCCTAATTTTTCTTGCATTTCATTTTACACTGTAGTGAACCAAACCAAACCTATTGCCATTGAGTTGATTGCAACTTATAGCAACCCTATAGAACAGGGTAGAACTGCCCCATAGGGTTTCTAAAGCTGTGATCTTTATAGAATCAGAGTGCCACATCTTCCATAGAGCAGCTGGTGGGTTCAAACTGCTGATCTTTTGGTTAGCACCCAAGCACTTAACCGCTGCACCACAGTACTCCTTAAATTATGGAGGAATACATAGCAAAACATTTACCATTCTTACATGTGCAATTCAGTGACATTAATTACATTCATCATTTTGTATAGTCAGTACCACTATCTGTTTATATATTTTTTAAATCACCCTTAACAGAAACTCAGGAGTCCTTGAGTAGTGCAGATAGTTAAGTACTTGACTACTAACTGAAAAGTTCTTGGCCCAAACCTACCCAGAGATACCTTGGAAGAAAGACTTGGTGATCTGCAGAGGTCACAACCGTGAAAACCATATGGAGTGCAGTTCTACTCTGAAACACTTAAGGTTGCCATGAGTCAGAATCTACTTGAAGGCAACAATTTTTTTTTTTTTTTTTAAATAGGAACCCAGTACCTTTTAAGTAGTAACTGCCCATTTCCCGTAGTGCCTAAGGCATTTGACTGCTAACCAGAAGGCTGGTGATTCAAACCCACCAGCCCACTCCTTGGAAGGAAGGTTGGGCAATCTACTTCCGTAGTGATACTGCCTTGGAAACCCAAGGAGGGGTCGCTATGAGTCGGGTCCGACTCGACAGCAGTGTGTTTGGTTTTGGTTTATCTGCCTCTGGTAACCACTAATAAACTTTGGTCCCCATGCATTTGCCTGTTCTAGATATTTCAGATAAGTAGGATCATACAGTGTCCTTTTGTGGCTGACTTATTTCACTCAGTATAATGTTTTCAAGATTCATCCATGTTGTAGTATGTGTCACAGCTTCATTACTCTTTATGGCTAATGTTATCATTGTATGCATATACCACGTTTTGCTTATCTGTTTATCTGTTGATGGACATTTTTGGTTTTTACACCTTTTAGCTATTGTGAATAATGCTGTAATAAACACTGAATCCATTGTTTTGGTATTCAAGTGTCTGTTTGCATTCTGCTTTCAATTCTTTTGGGTATATACCTAAGATGGAATGGCTGGCTTATGTGGTAATTCTACGTTTAAATTTTTGAGGAACTGCCAACCTGTTTTTCACAGTGACTGTTCCATTTTACAGTCCTACCAACAGTGGATGAAGGTTTGCATTTCTCTATATCCTCTTTGACACCAGTTATTTTCAGTTCTTCTTCTTTTTTTCCCCCTTCGGTAATAGCCATTGTGGTAGTTAAAGTTATGTGTCAACTTGGTTGGGTGTCAGTTTTGAGTGGCTGGGCAGCTGGAAGTAGTTGTTCTCCAAGATGAGATTGTAATCACCTTCATTGTGAGCAGCTAGGGAGTTGCCTTTGGGAGGGTGGTCTGCTTCTAGTATACAAGAAGCTTAGGGAGAGGTCTCTGGTTTTTGGCACATCTGGATCCTGCATTTGGCCAAGTCTTCATCTTAGTGGCCTGGACTTGAGCTAATTGCTTGCTGTGTTGTCTGCTAATTGTGGGTCTGTGCCAATTTATCTGTCAGTAGCTGCATGAGTCAGAAAAAGCCTCCAGCTCGGGTGGACCTGGAACAGGAGTCAGTGCTGAAGCCCAAGGTTGAGGGGCCTTTGCCCAAGCACTGGAGCCAGCACTTTGAACTTGGACTTCTAGCCTCTTAAAGTGTAAGAGAATAAATTTCTGTTTTTAATGCCATCCACTTGTGGTGTTTCTATTATAACAGCACTAGAAAACTGTTTTAAAAACAAAACAAAATAAAACAAAAAACCAAACTCACTGCTGTTGAGTCGATTTTACTCATAGTGACCCCTTCTTGGGTTTCCAAGGTGGTATCTCTATGGAAGTAGATCACCCAGTCTTCCTTCTGAGGAGTGGCTCATGGGTTTGAACCACCAGCCTTCTGGTTAGCAGTCAAATGCTTTAGGTACTATGCCATCAGAACCAATACAGACATCTTTAATGGGTGTGAAGTGATTTATCATTGTGGTTTTGATTTGCAATTAAGGTTAATTAAGGAGTTCTGGTGGCAAAGCAGGTATAAGGCATTTGGCTGCTTCCAGAAAATTGGCAGTTCAAACCCACCAGCTGCTCTGCAGGAGGAAAGTGAGGCGATCTATTCCTGTAAAGAGTTACAGCTTTGGAAACCCAGTGGGGGTTACTGTGAGTCAGAATCGACTCAGTGGCAGTGGGTTTGGTTTTTTGGTTTAATGTGTAATGACATTGAACATTTTTTCATAAGCTTCTTGGCCATTTATATTTCTTTTGTGAAATTTCTGTTTAAGTCCTTTGCCCTTGGTTGGATTATTTTATCTTCTGTTGATAAGTTTTAAGAGTTCTTTATGTGTTCTGAATATTAGACCTTTATTTGGCATATGGTCACCAAATATTTTCTCCCATCATTTAGGTTGTCTCTTCATTTTGTTGATAAAGGCCTTCAGTACACAAAAGTTTATTTTAGTAAGTTCTCATTTTATCTTTTTTGCTTATGCTTTTGATGTCATATCTAAGAATTCATTGTCAAAAATTAGATTCCAGAGCTTTACCCCTAATAGTTTTATGGTTTGAATTCTTAGATTTAGGTTATTGATGTATTTTGAGCTACTTTTTGTATATGGTGTGTGGTATGGGTTCAGCTTCATTAAAAAAAAATTTTTTGTGGGTGTATGGAACAGCACCAGCAACTCCTCGGAAGGAAGATGGGGCATTCTACTTCCGTAGTGATACTGCCTCAGAAACCCAAGGAGGGGTCGCTATGAGTTGGGTCCGATTCGAGGGCACATAACAACAAAAATTCTTTTTTCAGTGAATGAATTTAGCACCCTTGTTGAAAATCAAGGCACTCTAGTAGCACTGTGGTTAAAGTATTATGCTTCCAACCACAGGATCTTTATATGAACCCATGAGCCATTTTGTGGAACAAAGATGAGGCAGTCTGCTTCCGTAAAGATTTATAGCCTTAGAAAAATTCCATAGAACACTTTTACTCTGCTCTGTAGGGTTATTATGTATTGAATAAACTTGATGGCAGTGGATTTGTTGTTTCTTAGAAAATAAATTGAACAAAAGGAAATCAACAAGACATACCATCATCAAACTCACCAAAACCAAAGACAAAGAAAGAATCCAGAAAGCAGCATGGGAAAAACAAAACGTTAACCTACAAAGGGCAACCAATAAGACTAAGATCTGATTTCTCAGCAGAAACCATGCAGTAAGAAGGTAATGGGAAGGTGTTGTTGTTGTTGTTAAGTGCCGTCGAGTCATTTCCTACTCATAGCTACCCCATGCACAGCAGAATGAAACACTGCCCGATCCTGCACCAGCCCCACAATCCCTGCTATACTTGAGCTCATCATTGCAGCCACCGTATCAATCCATCTCGTTGAAGGCCTCC
>NW_006921704.1:2412734-2414143 GCF_000298275.1 Orycteropus afer afer | reverse complement strand
ACAACTCTGAAAGAAAAAAATTTCCAACCAAGAATTACATACCCTGCAAAATTGTCCCTTAACTGTGATAGTGAAATTAGGACATTTCCAGAGAAGCAAAAATTAAGGGAATTTGTTAAAACCAGACCAATCCTACAAGTGATGCCAAAGGGAGTCCTTAGGACAGAGAACCAACAACAGCAAACAACAACTGACTATTAACACACAAGATAACATAACCCAGAAACTAACCCAGTTATGGAAGTATCCAAAATAAATAAGGCCACAAGATTGTAAAGAGGGAACCAGAGAAATTGATTGGCAAATGAGAACAACTACAAACCAAAAAGAGGAAAAAAATTGTGTCATTACAGACCTTCTAAATGATGAGGAAGTCAAGACAATTGCAAGGTAGAACTGACTGTTCTAAACTTGGGAAGAAACAATAGCAACAAAGGAAGTGATAACACGATTCATAGAACGAGCTCAGCACAGAAAATTATATGGAACAAAGAAATCAGTAATACCATGAAAAAACATAACAAAATGACAGCAACTAATTCATCCATGTCAATAATTACACTGAATGTCAATGGATTAAATGTACCACTCAAGAGATGGAGAGTTGCAGGCTGGGTAAGAAAAACATAACCCATCAATATACTGTCTACATGAGACACACCTTAGAGAGAAAGACAAAAATACACTAAAAATCAAAGGTTGGAAAAAGATATATAAAGCAAATGGCAACCATAAAAGACCAGAAGTGGCAATATTAGTTTCTGATAAAATTGATTTTAAGACAAAAACCATTATAAGAGACAAGGAAGGATATTATATAATAATTAAAGGATCGATTGAGCAAGAGGACATAACCATTGTTCTGGTTACCTGGTGCCGCTCTGACAAGAAATATACCACAAAAAGGATGGCCTTAACAAACGAGTTTATTCTTACAATTTGGAGGCTTTAAGTCCAAGTTCTAAGTGCCAGGCTCTAGGGGCTGGGTGAAAGCCCCTCAACCTTCGGGTCCAGCTTTGCCTCCTGCTCCTGGCCCACTGGAGCTGGAGGCGTTTTCTTCATTCAGACAGCTGCTGGCTGCTGAGGCTGAGAAGCCCCAAGGTTGAAAAGTCAAAAGGCACAGTCCCGATGTTACCAAACCACACGGCAGGCCATTAACTTAAGTCCATTGGTCCCAAGGTCGGCAGAGCATAGCAGGCTGCTGAGCAACGACATGGCTACATGTAGGGTCCAAGCGTGCCATAGGTTAGAGACCATACCCAAAGGCGTCTTCTTATATACAGGAAGCAGACCACATACCCAAAGGCAGCTACCCAGCTGCTTGTGGTAGATCCCACCATGGAGTTGATTGCCAGTCTCCTCATGGGGATTAATTACCACCAGCAGCCCCAGCCACTCAACAAGGCCCG
>NW_006921704.1:2411122-2411719 GCF_000298275.1 Orycteropus afer afer | reverse complement strand
GAGCCAAAATCAATACCTTAACCCAACATCTCCAACAGTTAGAAAAAGAGCAGCAAAAAAAGCCTACAGTCACCAGAAGAGAAGAAAAAATAAAGATTCAAGCAGAAATAAATGAAACAGAAAATAGACAATAGAAAAAATCAGTAAGACTGGCAGCTGGTTTTTTGAAAAGGCTAGTAAAATTGACAGACCACTGGCAAATTTAACAAAGGAAAAGAGGAAGAGAATATGAGTAATACGAGTAAGAAACGAATTGGGTGATGTCACAATAGAACCAACAAAAATTAAAAAGATAATATCAGGATACTATGAAGAACTGTGTTCCAACAAATTTGAAAA
This sequence comes from Orycteropus afer afer, assembly GCF_000298275.1. Lineage (NCBI taxonomy): Eukaryota > Metazoa > Chordata > Mammalia > Tubulidentata > Orycteropodidae > Orycteropus > Orycteropus afer. Next base: position 2,411,380 of record NW_006921704.1, on the reverse strand, counting down.
TCTAGAAGAAATGGAGAGATTTCTTGAAACATACTACTTACCTAAACTAACACAGATTGAGGTGGAAAATTTGAACAGACCCGTAACAAAAGAAGAAATTGAACAGGTCATAAAAAAATTACAAACAACATAAAAAGCCCTGGCCCAGACAGTTTCACTGGAGAATTCTACCAAATGTTCAGAGAAGAACTGACACCAGTCCTATTCAAACTATTCCAGAACATAGAAAAGGATGGAATCCTCCCAAATTCATTTTAT
>NW_006921704.1:2381275-2400169 GCF_000298275.1 Orycteropus afer afer | reverse complement strand
GCTGCCTTAGGGATGTGATCGGCTTCCTGTATATAAGGAGATGGGGAATGGTCTCTAGCTTATGGCATGCTTGAACCCTGCGTGTAGCCGTGTCATTGTTCAGCAGCCTGCTATGCTCTGCTGACCTTGGGACTTTCAGTGGACTTGAATTAATGGCCTGCTGTGTTGTTTGGTAACATTGGGACTGTGCCTTTTTACTTGTCAACCTTGGTCTTGTCAGCCTCAGCAGCCAGCAGCTGTTTGAGTGAAGAAAAACCTCTAGCTTTGGCGGGCCAGAAGCAGAGGAGGCAGAGCTAAAGCCTAAGGTTGAAGGGCTTTCACTCAGTCCCTAGAGCCTGGCACTTTTAACTCAGACTTAAAGCCTCCAGACTGTAAGAGAATGATCTCCTGTTTGTTCAAGCCATACCATTTGTGGTATATTCCTATCAGAGTGGCATTAGGTAATCAGAACAGATACCAAAAAAAAAATAAAATACTTAGGAATAAATCTTACTAGGGACACAAAAGACATATACAAAAAAAACTACAATCCAGACCATCAGAGATCCACATAAATGGAAGAACATACTATGCTTGTGAATAGAAAGATTGAACATTGTGAAAATGTCAATACTACCCAAAGCCATCTATACATTCAATGCAGTCCCATTCCAGTCCCCATCATCATTCTTTAAGGATCTGAAAAAAACAATCACTAATTATCTGTGGAAAGGAAAGAGACCTCAAATAAGGAAAGTACTATTGAAGAAGAAGAACAAGTTAGGAGGTATCACACTCTGGGATCTCAAAACCTACTATACAGCCACAGTAGTCAAAACAGCCTGGTATTCGTATAACGACAGACACATAGATCAATGGAACAGAATTGAGAACCCAAAACTAGATCCATTGACCTATGGTCAGCTGATTTTTAAAAAAAGATCTGGAATCCATTACATGGGGAAGAGATGGTCTGTTTAACAAATTGTGCTGACAAAACCGGATATCCATTTGCAGAAAAATGAAAGAAGATCTGTACCTCACACCATACACAAAAACTAATTCCAGATGGATCAAAGACTTAAATGTGAAATCTAAAAGTATAAAGTTCTGAAGGAAAAACTAGGGGCATATTTAAGGGCTCAAATTTATTGGAGCTCTGTTTACGTAGTGCCTAAGGCATTTGACTGCTAACCAGAAGGCTGATGGTTCAAACCCACTAGCTATTCTTCGGAAGGAAGATTGGGCAATCTACTTCCTTAGAGGTGCTGCCTCAGAAACCCAAGGAGGGTTACTGTGAGTTAGGATTGGCTTGATGGCAGTGTTTGCTTGTTTGAATTTATGGCATAAATAAACTGTCAAGCATAACTTAAAATGCACAAACAGCAGAAGATAAACTAGATGAATGGGACCTTAAATTTTTATGTGCTTCAGAAGACTTCTCCAACAGAATAAAAAGAAAACCTACAGATTGGGGAAAAATATTTGGCAACAACATATCTGACAAAGGACTTATCTCTAAAATTGGGTAGAAAACTACAAAAAGGTAAACAATCCAATTAAAAATGGGCAGAAGACATGAATAGACATTTCACCAAAGAGGACAGTCAGGCGGCCAAGAAACGTGAAGAAATGTTCATGATCATTAGCCACTGTTGTTGTTGTTTTTGTTGTTGTTTGCCATCGAGTCGGCCCCGACTCATAGCGACCCCTCCTTGGGTTTCCGAGGCAGTATCACTACGGAAGTAGGAATGCCCAACCTTCCTTCCGAGGAGTGGCTGGTGGGTTTGAACCGCCAGCCTTCTGGTTAGCAGTCAAGTGTCTTAGCCACTATGCTACCAGAGCTCCTCATTAGCCACTAGAGAGAAGCAATTCAAAACAGGAATGAGATGCCATCTGGCCCCAGCACTAATAGCAAACTTCAACAAGACAGAAAATCGCAAACGCTGGCAAGGATGTGGAGAGATTGGGACTCTCATACACTGCTGGTGGGACTGTAAAATGATCTAACCACTGTAGAAAGCAGTATGGCGATTGCTTAAAAAGTTGGATTTAGAAATACCATTTGACCCAGCAATCCCATTTCTAGGTATATATCCTAAAGAAGTGAGAGCCAGGACAAGAACAGATATATGTACACCCACGTTCATCATAGCACTATTTACAATAGCCAAAAGATGGAAACAACCTGGTTGCCCATCAACAGAAGAATGGATAACCAAACTATGGTACATACACACAATGGAATGCTATGCAATACTAGAGAATAATGTAGAATCTGCAAAATGCCACATAATGGGGATGAACTTGGAAGACATGCTGAGTGAATTAAGTCAATCACAGAAGAACAAATACTGTATTAATTCATTATTGTAAAAAGTCAAGGAAAGGTTTATATATGGAAGGAAACTTTCTTTGTTGGTTATGAGGGGTAGAAGGGGAGGGGAGGAAACACTGCAAAAAAAGAAAAAAAAGATTATCAACATATAACCAATTGTTTTATCATTCTGTCTTCTCAGATTATTATTCTGAAGCCAATCCCATTCATCATATTATATCATTTTTAAATACTTCAACATGTGGCAGGCCCTTGAATTTAATGCTAGAAAACAGACTGTCTTACTTATATTAGTGGCCATTTCTTTCACTCTCGCAGTTCTCAGAGCAAGCCAGATAAAGTCAGTTGGTTTTTTCTCCGGTGTCTCAGACCTAGCCTGAAAAGTCCCAGAGAACTCAATCAGCACGCAGTGTGCGGCAGTGGGCTGGCCTAGGTTTGGCCTCCTTGCCAACTTTCTACATCCGAAAGAGGAGTGGTCCTGTGGGAGATACAGAGATGAACAGGGTAGTCACCTTGCATCACTAACTAGTGATGAGAACCTGTGGTCTGCAGTTTCCTGCCTAATAAGATACAGCTATCCCTGCGTTCTGTTGTGCATATGGTGGCTATGAGTCAGAACAACTCGACAGCACCTAACAACAACATTTCTTTTATGAGGAGCCCTGATGGCACAGTGGTTAAGCACTTGGCTGCTAATCAAAAGGTTAGAGATTTGAACCCAGCAGTGTTCCACAGAAGAAAGATGTGGCAGTCTCCTTTTGTAAAGATTAGAGCCTTGGAAACCCCATGGGGCAGTTCTGCACTGTCTGATAGGGCCATTATGGGTCAGAATTGGCTCAGTGGGAATAGGAATCCTTACTAGGGAAATGTTCTTACCCTCCCTCCAAGTGAGACGATGCACAGTTCCAACTCATAATATAGCCCATCAGTGGCTATGTTAATTACTGTTCATTTTCCGTCACTGACCCACTCAGTATTCAGTTATGTAAAGACTGACATGTAAAGTTAACTTCGAATAACTTCTCTATAAAATTGAAATGGGAATGAGAGAGAAGAAAATGGTTAGTATATTACAGATAGACGTGTATATTCAACAGGCAAAATATGCACAATTGTTGCAGTCATGGTAGTGAACCTTACAATATTCATGAAAATAAAATTCTAGTTTAACAAAGTAATTCTAATGTTGCTCAATATTTTCTCTACTACGATGTTATGAAATTGCCCTTTCATTTTGTAGATCAGTTATATTCTTTTGATTAGTTAGGTCTGTGTGGATATATTTCTGAGCGGATTACCCACTGCTGTTGAGTTGATCCTGACTCAGTGACTATGAGCTTACTACATTCTGTAAAATGAAATGCTCTTTGTGTGTACTTTCTCTAGGTTATTTTTCAGCTTCTTTGACTTTTCTCATCTGAGTAGATGACAGAGCCAGATAACTTTATATTTTTAGAATTAAGTTTTGATTTGTGCAAAGTTAACTACTTTTTTGTTTGTTTTTAGGTGCTGAATGTGGAGTAAATGCAGATGTTGAGAAACATCTTGAATTGGGCAAGAAGTTACTTGCAGCTGGACAGCTAGCTGATGCTTTATCTCAGTTTCATGCTGCAGTAGGTTTGTATCTTGGCACCACAATATTCAGGATAGTTTTAGTGAATCCTAATTTATAGCTCTTTTTTGGGTAACATTTTAAATAAACATTATTTAATTAATATCTAAATTTTAAATAAAACATTTCTAGGATTCTGGGTGAAAGTGTCTAATAAAATAAATATATAATACTTTAATGCATATGTATTTAATATGATAGAATTTTCTAGGTAACTAAGATTTATTACTAAATACCAGGAATAATTCAAGATAATTTTGACTGAATACTTTCCTCAATATGTTATATAATTTTTTATTTTTGTAACAGATTTCATTGAATACAGTTTAATTTTCTTGATAGCTTGGGATCATCAATACAATAATTGCTTCTTTGATGCCCTGGAGAAATCCTGCAGTTTAGTTCTTCTTCAGTGTTGGTCTAACTTCCACTGTCCCCTACGATGTTATTTCCTATTGCTCATTTGTATCTCTGTGGCATAATCTTTCTCAATTATCATGATCGCTTTTAATTTATTGTGACTGTGAGAAATGAGGTGACCAGAATAAAGAATTCTAAGTGAAGGCTTAAAAGCTTTCCCTGTGAATCAATGCGTAAACTCATTCTAGGGCTTTTTGATAATCATTTTCTTCAGAGTCCTTTTTTATTTGTTTGAAATAGTTAAGGATCACAAGTAAACACTCTGCAAGGTAATGAGGTCGTGTATTTTTAAAGAGATACAGTTGTGCTCACCAGAAGAATTACCATCCTATTGTAATTTATAATATAAACAAAAGGTAGTTAGAGTTTGATCTGGTAATCTCTTTCCTTATGCTTTTTTGTAAACTCAGATTTTTATTATAATAAAAAATATTTTATTGTATATTTTATATTATATTATACAAATATTTATATTTTATTATATATTATTTTATTATGATAAAATATATGATTATTAGCTCTCTGTAGTAATAGGAAACCTAGATTTTATTCTTGGCTTTGTTACTTGATAATGGTATGACATTGGTCAAGTTATGTTAAAAGAAAGTCATTTAAAGAGATTACCAATACATACCCAGCAGTTTCACTGTGCACCCAAAGGAATTTTCGTGAAGATTAGGTGAGAAAAATAGATAGAAAGGTTTGTTTAAAAATAGAATATAATCACACATGTATGGGTTATAAAAATCTAATTTTTGTGTTTCTGAAAATTAAGACTATTCTAAAAACAGATTTGATATGTTGACACAGCTTTCTTAACTATGTGGAGCTTCTGTTAGAAAGTTATTTTGCTGATTCAATGATTAACTCTCTTTGGACAAGTAGTAGTTAGTTGGCTCAATTTACAGTAGTTACTTTTCATTAATGGCCATTTAATTAGGACCACTTCATTACTAAGTCCATACTCTTTTCCATGTTTCAGACTATCTTTAATACTGTAGCGTGGTAATTTTAAAAATTTAAAATTTAGACTTTATTTTATCTTAGAAAATGTCTAAATACTGATTTTTCCCTACTATTCACAAGAATATTTATAGAAATTTGTACCTTCCACTATTTTATACTTGATTTGTTTTTCTTACTCTCACGTTTAGCAGAAACATTAAGGGCTACAACATATTGTTAAAATAGGTTAAGTCAACCACCTGTTTTTCTTCTGCATCACCACTGCAATATAAGAATAAGATGGCCATTCTTCAAAATATCCAGTAAAATATTACTGTCTTCAAAGAAAAACTTATAAATCAGTAAAACCGAAACATTTATTTGTGAAATTCAATAAAGGAAAAATGTGAAACACTGCTAGTGCATTCAGAATTTGAATAGCAATGACATTTCCTTCATCACATTTTGGCAAGTAGCATTGATTCTCCAGTGGGGTATACATCATAATTGCTGAGGAAGACCTGTGTTGTTTGAGAACATTTATCATTTTGATTTATATAAAACATTGTTCATAAAAACTATGGAAAATAAAGTTTAAATTGTATACACTGGGGATATATATTTGATACTAATGGGGTAGTATGGTGTCATAGCCTGTTGAATCTCTTATAAGGTGTAAATTTATTAGAAAGAACACATACCCTCTATTTCAATCGTCTCATTTTGGGGAGGTTGAATCTTTAGCGTGACCACGTTAACTGCTCCTTGTAACCCAGTGAGTTAGTGAGAGCCTGTTACTAATAGTGAGTGACTCACTAATAGTGAGGTAGTCTAGGCCCCTGATTTTCAAATTAATCAGTCATTCACTTATTGCTGTAAGTGGTACAACCATGCTGACATTAATGCTGATCCTTTGTGGTGGAATATCATCTATGTTTTTATACATTGTATTAAGCTATGACTACATTAAAAAGTGTTTCAAACCCACCAGCCACTCCTCGGAAGGAAGGTTGGGCAATCTACTTCCGAAGTGATACTGCCTTGGCAATACCACTTTTGATATTGAGGGGTTGCTATGAGTCGGGTCCAACTTGATGGGACATAACAACAACAACAACAACATTAAAAAGTATTCATTAAAATGTTTATACTTCTCGACTTGTAAGTTTTAGTTATGTAATTTATTTAACTTCTCCTCACAGCCACCCCTCCTTGGGTTTCCGAGGCGGTATCACTATGGAAGTAGATCGCTCACCCTTCCTTCTGAGGAGTGGCTGGTGAATTTGAACTGCCAGCCTTCTGGTTAGCAGCCAAATGTCTTACCCAATACACCACCAGAGCTCCATCCCGTAAAGACTATAGTCTAGGAAATACTATGGGGCCATTTCACTCAGTCAGTTGGGGACACTATGAGTTGGAATTGACTTGAAGACACCTAATAACAACAATCTTGACAATCTTAATGAAAGTAGATCACCAGGGCTTTTCTTCTGTGTTATCCTCCAACCTTTAGGTTAGCAGTTGAGTGTAAATCATTTGCTCCATTTTGGGACCATTGCAAATAGAATTACTAAAAAATATTTGTCTAATTTCAGTAGACAAAAATAACTAATATTAATTGCCTGTTTTCGAACATTAGTGAGATTGAGTGCTCAATTTATTTTCCAATTTTATTTCATACATGAATTTTCGATCATTGGTATTTTGTTGGTGCCTAGTGTTAGTCTTACTTGTTTGAATAAACATTAAGTTTGGTCTTTTTAGGATAAGGCTGTGTTTACTGTAAAGTACATATATATGGCTTCTTCTAAAGTTAGACTTACATATTCACATCTCCAGTTTCTCTAGTATTGTTCTCATTTCTATCTTCTTTTTCTGTCTTTGCAGTTTATACTTTTATTTCTTCACTGCTGTTTCAATTGGCGTTATGAGGGAGCAGAGATGGACACATTCAGTGTATCAATTTAATTGGAAGTCTTTCACTTTTGAAATTCTGTGAATAAGTACATAGTTTATCTTCTCAATCAGTATTTCAGGAGAGTCAACTACAGCAGATTGGCTTGCATAGTATAAAAGTTATGAGTTGCATGTAGTTAACACTCTAGATCAGAGACTGCCAAGATTTTCTGTAAAGGACCAGATAGTATATATTTTAGATGTTATAGCCATACAATACAGTCTATTGTGTATTTTTCTATGTATTCTTTAACCATTCTTAGCTTGAAGTCTGGGAGTTTGGCCCAAGGCCCATAGTTTGTCAACTCCTATTCTGAATTTGTTTGCCTAGATAAGACCTTGATAGGCAATTTTACCCCCCTTTTATTTTTTTTTAAAGATTTTTGTTAAAGTTATATGTATAACAAAATGACCCCTTTTTTTTGGCTGAAGCTTAATATCTTAATAGAATTTTGAACTCTTTATTTTTTAAATAAATTATTAAGAGTTAATATTTATTTTTTAAATTTTCAGATGGTGACCCTGATAACTATATTGCATACTATCGGAGAGCTACTGTCTTTTTAGCTATGGGTAAATCAAAAGCAGCACTTCCTGATTTAACTAAAGTGATTGAATTGAAGATGGATTTCACTGCAGTAAGTGTATCTCAACTTCATTTAAAGGTGAACTTAAGGGAATATGTTATTGTTAGTTGCCATCAAGTTGATTCTGACTCATGGTGACCCCATGTGTGCCGAAGGGAAATGCTCCTTAGGGTTTTCAAGGCTGTGACCTTTTGGAAGCAGGTGGCCAGGCTTGCCTTCCAAGGTGCCTCTGGGTGGGTTTGAACTGCCAGCCATTTGGCTAGTAGTTGAGTACTTAACCATTTGTGCCACCCAGGGATCAGTAAGGAAACTTGGAGGAGGTAACTCATTTCTTAAGGCTTAAGTAGAGGATGTAGAAGGCTACTATAATATACTGGACTTTGGAGTCCCTTGAATCAAAGGTCTGTGCTTAAGAGGAAGAGTGGGTACAGTAGGTAATATTTAGAAGCCTGGCAGTGATGTTAACTTTGTGGTTTAAAAAGACATATCTGTGTGGAAGATGGACTGCAGGGCAAGATGTGAGAAATGAGCTAATTAAGTAGCCGTTGACTTAAGAGTCTGTTAGGTGACTGATGACCATTTCAATTAAGACTATAGCAGTAAGAATACAGAAGAGGGGATAGCTTAATTAAGCAGTGGTTTGTCCTGAAAACGTTAGATTAGGCATGGTTCTCTCCTGAAACCAACATATAGGCTGTAGAGGTGGAGAATCTTAGAGCTGACGGGGAGGCCTGATAGTTGACAGATCACTGTAAGTGCTATGATAGAGGTTTGCAGAGGGAGTTTATAGGGATGGAACAGAGGAAGAGCTTGCGGAGGACAAATTGACAAAACCCATTAACCAATTAGATAGTTTCAAAATTGATTTGGTAACTCATCTATTATTTATATACTGCCATATTCCAAAAAAGGAGCTCTGGTGGCATAGTGTCTAAGGCATTGCTAACCAGAAGATTGGCGGTTCAAACCCATCAGTCACTCTGTGGAAGGAAGATGGGGCAATCTACTTCAGTAAAGATTTTCTGCCTTGGAAACCCAGTGGGGATTGCAATAAGTCAGAATTGACTGAATGGCAGTGAATTTGGTTTTTTGGTTATATTCCAAAAAGGATTTAAGGTAACTAATTAGATAAGAGTGAATGCTTTGTTTGAAATATTACTATTATTTTATGACTGAATTTCCCCAGTGTTAAATTTTCTTTGAATCAGTTACTTTACAATACTAAGCATAACCTCTCACAAAGGTTAAAGCATCACATTTTCCTAGTGTTATAGTAGCTATTAGCTAGTTGAGGTGTCTTTCATCTTTTTATATGTATTGATGCATATAAAGGAGGACCAGGGAAATTTTGTGTATTGTGAAAGTAATACATAAGTTTTAGTGGAATAATGATACGGTTTCTGTTTTATGGTTGGCCATAAGAGAGTTGTTAGTCTTCAAAGAGATGAGATACTATGTTTATTAGAAAAAGAAATAGAGATGGAGGAGGAGAAAGAGATATGTTAAAACCTTCTGGTTGGCAGTCAAATGCCTTTGGCACCATGCTATCAGAGGCATTGTTATTCTGATTATAGTACAATAAATATTTGCATTGAGAGATAATGAAATAAAGCACAAACAAAAACACTTATGGAACTTTGATTATAAAGTCCCAAATTACCTAACTTTTATTGTTGTGGCAAAAAGTTTTTGTGATGGTAAAAAGTATTTTTTTGAGATATAATTCATATACCATAAAATTTATCTTTTAAAGCATATAATTCAGTGGTGGCAAGTGTATCTACAGGTTGTGTCATCATTACCACTTTCTAATTCCAGAACATTTTCATCACCCCTGAAAGCTTTGTACCCATGGGCAGTCCTCCCCCACAGTTTTTTTAACCACAAATCTGCTTTCTGCCTCTCGATTTGCTTATTCTGGACATTTCATGGCACCCCTGGGTGGCACAAACAGTTGACATGCTTGTATGCTAATTAAAAGGTTGGCAGTTTGAGTTCTTCTATTTCTGCAAATGCAGTGATTGAAAAGCCTGCACATACATACAGACATACACATGAGGTTGTCATGAGTTGGGCTCAACTTGACAGGAATTTTTTTTCTTTTTTTGACATGTCATATAAGTGGAATCATACAGCCTTTTGGGTCTCACTTTTTTCACTTATCATAATGTTTTTGAGGTTCATCCATGTTATAGCATATATCAGTACTTTCTTTTTAGGGCTGAATAATATTTCATTGTATAGAAATACCATTTTGTTTATTGAGTCTTCAGCTGATGGACATTTAAGTTATGTCAAATTGGCTATTGTGAACATTTATGCACAGCTTTTACATGGGCAATCTGTTTTCATTTTTCTTGGATACAACAAAAAGTATTTTAGAGAAAGTATGCTTTAACAAACATTAAACACATTCGTTGTTTGAGGAATTTTTCTTAGAGTGCCAAGTCAAAGAAATGGTCTTGGGAAAGTAAATATTTTATTAATAATACTATTAAGTTATTTAGATTTATTCTTTGTGTGTAATGAAAATATAGAAATGCTAGTACTCAAGATTACCCTCCCCTTTTCTCTTCTAGGCAAGATTACAGAGAGGTCACTTACTACTCAAACAAGGAAAACTTGATGAAGCAGAAGATGATTTTGAAAAAGTGGTAAGTTGAATTTGTAACTTGACTCTAGGAAGATGCCATTTTGCATGAATATATTGAACCTATATTTTTTATTAAGACATGTAATACAGTAATTTTATAATTAAAAGGAAAAATACTAGTTTGATTCATTTGTATACGAATCACAGTTCCTGAATTAATACTAAGAATCACATTAATAGGTGAAAGATAAAGTGTACTGAATAAGGTATATAACCCTCAATTATACAGCTCCCATCTTCCTGCTTTATCTCTATAAGAGTCTAGATGTGTTGGTTGAGCTATTCTCAAAGTCCCCCTAAATGACTTGAGAATCCTTTGATTTGAAAGGAATAATGAAGCAGATTACTAAAAGGGAATTTTGCAGTTATCCATTATAGCTGCTTTGCAAAATGTAAAGTGCCTTGGCTTTTTTGGGGGGAATGTTACAGATTGGGAGTAATTGAAGGGAGTATGTACTGAAAAACCATTCCAGGAGAGGTAGCTAGCCAATCTTTCTATGTCCTCATTTGACTTTTTTAATCTACATGGATTTATTTCTGGAATGGTCTAGAAAGGATATAACACATCGTTCATTATTATTATTATTTAATAGTTTATCACAATGCTTAGTTATTGTCGTCGTTGTTGTTGTTGTTGTATGTGCCGTTGAGTCGGACCCGACTGATAGTGACCCCTCCATGGGTTTCCTAGGCAGTATCACTACGGAAGTAGATTGCCCCATCTTCCTTCCAAGTAGTGGCTGGTGGGTTTGAGTGGCCAGCCTTCTGGTTAGCAATCAAGTTCCTTTTAGGCACTGCGCTACCAGAGCTCTCTTAGTTATTAGGAAAGTAAAACTAAAACTGCTGACATTTTTATAACCCTTGTCACACTGCTTAAGGAGCTCTGGTGACATAACAGACATTTGGCTGTTAATCAGCAAGTCAGCAGTTCAAACCCAGTAGCTGCTCTGTGGGTGGAAGATGAGACAATCTACTTCCATAAAGATTTACAGCCTTGGAAACCCAATGTGGATGGCTATGCGTTGGAATTGACTCGATAGCAGTGGTTTTTTTGGTTTGTCATAATGCTCAGTCATCTGCAGATGAACCTAAGATAAACATGATATTTTATTGTAATAAATCAGAGACTGTCTCATGGTCTTAATAAAATTTGGCTAATCTTCCTTACTGCTTGGGAAGCTGTTTGAGAGCAGGGTGAAGAAGAATAGATGACGGTGAGACCACAGTACTGGAGTAACCTTTCCCTAGCCCAGTGCTTTGTGTATCGGAAGTGTTGTGTAAACATTTGTTGAGTGGATGAATGAACTATAAAAGACAATCTTTTTTCTGCTCATTAATAAATACTTAAACCTATTACTTAGATTTTTTTTTCTAGTCACAACTTTAGAGTAGCCTTTTAGAAATCACACAATAATTTAGAATATTATTTTAGCATAAACCGATCCTTGTTGGGCATTGGAAAAGAGTTCTGGGAACTTTGTGTATGTTGTGGGAGAATGTCTTTTTTCTTATTATTAATTTAAAATTATTACTTATTTAAGATATTTCAAAAAGTGTTGAAAACAAGATAACAGACATGTGTGCCCACTCCTCAGATTTAATAATTTTGTCATTTTTGCCAAAGCAAAAAATTTAATAGTTTTATAGAACTTAAATGTACTGAAAATAACATAGAACAGAATTTTGCCTTTTTTACTGTTTTAAGTGTACAATTCAGTAGCATTAAGTATATTCATTCTGTTGTGCAGCCATCATCAGTATTTCACAAGGTTTTCATCACTCCCAAAAGAAACTCTTACGTACTCCTTAACCAAAAACATCCTATTTATCTCTTCCCCTTGTCCCTGGTAACCACTAATAAACTTTAGTCTGGATGCATTTGCCAATTCTAGATATTTTATGTAAGTTGATCATACAGCATTTGCCTTTTTGTATCTGACTTATTTCACTTGGCATAATGTGTTCAGTGTTCATGCATATCACAGTATGTATCAGAACTTCGTTTCTGTTTATGGCTGAATAATACTCCATTGTATATACATACAATATTTTGTTTATCTATTCATATGTTTGCAATTTATTGTTTTACTAATGTGGCCTAAATGGAAGAGAGGGAGGTTTTTATTTTATAATAAATATGGGCCACATAGAATTTTGACTTTGATGGGCCATAGCAACTAAATGAATCTGGATTATTGTCCAGTAGCCTTGGCCTTCAGAAAATGACAGCTTCTGGAGTGGTGGATGGCTTTAGTACAGTCAAGTGAGCTATGGAGGCCTTAGTATCTCTGCCTGGTTGTGTCTGACTTTGTAGGCTGCTGATACTTTCTCTCTCTCTCTTTTTTTTTAAATTTTTTAAATTTTATGTGGTATGTGTGTGTGTGTGTGTGTGTGTGTATACATGTTTGTTATTTCAACCATTTTTATATGTATAATTCAGTGACATTAATTATGCTCACCATGTTGTACAATCATTACCCTGTTTCTAAATTTTTTCATCACTTTGATACTCATTGCTTCTTAGGTAATAATTTCCCCTTCTATTTCTTACTCACCCTTGGTTATCACTAATAAACTTTGGTCTCTATGTGTTTGCCTACTGTAGATATTTCATATTATACACAGATAAGTGGGATCATACAATATTTGTCCTTTTGTGAATAAATTATTCCACTTAGCATAATGTTTTCAGAGTTTATCCACATCCACATGTATCAGAATTCCATTTCTCTTCATGGCTGAATATAGACCATGGTGTCTATAGACTACATTTTATTTATCTATTCATCTGTCGATAGATACTTGGGTTGTTGTCTACTTTGTGTCTATTATGAATAATGCTGCTACGAACATTGATGTGTAAGTGTCTGTTTTGGTCCCTACTTTGAATTTTTTTTTTGGTGTATACCTAAGAATGGAATTGGTGGTTATATGATAATTCTGTGTTTAACTTTGGGGAACTACCAAACAGAAGTTGCAGCATTCTGTAGTCCCTCCAACAATGGATGAGGGTTTGAATTTCTCCATATACTTGCCAACACCTGTTTTCCTGATACTAGCCATCCTAGTGGGTGTGAAATGGTATCATTGTGGTTTTAATTTTAATTTCCTTGATGACTAATGAGCACATCTTTTCATGTGCTCATTGGCCGTTCTGTATATCTTCTTGGAAGAAGTGTCTATTCATGTCTTTCACATTTTTAAATTGGATTGCTTATCTTTTGTCTTTTGTGGTTGAATTAAACCAGTTCTTTATATATTCTGCATATTAAACACTTATCAGATGTATGATTCATAAATATCTTCTCCCATTCTGTAGTTTATCTTCTCACTTATTTGATGAAATTCTTTGATCACTGAAGCTGAAAATTCTGACGAAGTCCAATTTATTTATTTTGTCTTTTATTGCTCATACGTTTGGTGTCATGACTGTGAATATCATTTTATGTGGTCGGTATTAAAACATCTCAGACACAAGAATGGCAACTTAGTCTTTCCACTTTTGATTGTCCTTTGACAGCCATATTTCTTATAATTTGCTCTTAAAACTGAGCTTGCTTTTGTTATAGGATTCTTCCATGAGAATGTTCATCTGTTTTTTTTTTTAAGTTGAAATTTTATTGCAGCCTTGTACATTGACATGCAATGTGAGAAATAATACACACAGATTCTTTGTACCTTCACTCAGTTTCTCCTCATGATAGCATCTTACAAAACTATGCATAATACTACAAGGATATTGACATTGATACAGTCCAGCTGTCTGTTCACGTCTCTTCAGTCTTAATTACATTAATTTTTATGTGTGTGTATTGGGAGCTTAGGAGCTCTGGTAGTATACTGCCTAAGGCACTTGGCTGCTAACCAGAAGGCTGACAGTTCAAACCCACCAGCCGCTCCTCAGAAGGAAGGTTGGGCAATCTACTTCCGTAGTGATACCGCCTCGGAAACCCAAGGAGGGCTCACTATGAGTCGGGTCCGACTTGATGGCATATAACAACAACATACACTTTACCCCAGGTGTTTAGAAGTTACTGAACACTTCTATCACATAAGGATCCCACCTGTTGCCCTGTTTTAGCTACAACCATTTCCCTCCCACCCTGCTCTTGCCTGAATCAAAACTTCTGGCAATCACTAATTTGATATTTATTTCTAAAATTTTGACATTCAGAAATGTTATATTCATGGGCACATACGTTATGTATGTAACCTATTGAGATTTGCTTTTAAAAGGGTAGTTTGCTGGAGATTCCACCAGGTTGTATGTGTATCACTTGTTTGTTCCTTTTAATTGTTAACTGTTCCATGGTATTATGTACCACATTTTATTTATCCATTTATCAGTTGATGGACTTTTAGGTTGGTTTCACCTTTTGGCTGTAATAATGTAATAAGCATAATAATGATTAATGCTCCTCTAAACATTCTTGTACAGGTTTTTGGGTGAACATAAATTTCATTTCTGTGGGACAAATGTTCAGGAAGGTAGTTGCTGGATTGTATGATAATTGTATGTTTAGTTTTTTAAGAAACCTCCAAATTGCTTTTGAGATTGCCTGTACCATTTTACGTTTCTCTGCATCCTTGATATTGTCTTTTATTAATTTTTATTTTATTTTAACCATTTTGATAGAATTAATGGATAATGATATTGAACAACTTTTCATGTGGTTATTTGCCATCTGTGGTGTAATGTCCCTTCATGTCTTTTGCCCATGTTCTAACTGGATTGTTTATATTACTGAGTTTTAAAAATAAATTTTGGATATTGATCCTTGGTCAGATAGGTGGTTTGCAAATATTTTCTCCCAGCCTGTAGCTTGTGTTTTAATCCTCTTCACAGAGTCTTTTGCAGAGCAAAAGCTTTTAATTTAGATGAAATACAGTTTATCTTGATTTTCTTTTCTCTTTTAGGGTCTTCTGTGTGTTTTATAGTTTTACGTTTAAGCCCATTTTGAGTCATATTTTTTATATAATGTGTGAGCTTTTGGTTGAGGTCCTTTTTTTTTTTTTTTTTGCCTTTGGGTGTCCCATTGTTCTAGCACCATAATTGCTTTTGCACCTTTGTAAAAAAACCACTTGGCTGTACTTGTGGTTATATTTCTGGGTTCTTTATTTTGTTTCATTGAGCTATGTATCTGTCCTTCTGTGATTACTATACTCTCTTGATTTCCTGCAGCTATGCAGCTATATAGGAAGCCTTAACATTGGATAGAGTGATTCTCCCCACTTTATTATTTTTTTTTTAAACAATTGTTGTGGCTGTTCTAGGGCCTGCCTTTTCATATAAATTTTAAAATAAGCTTGTCTATGTGTACAGTAAATTTTGCTGGTCCCTTGATGGGGAATTGCAGTAAACCTATAGATCAATTTGGGTGAGAATTTACATCTTTATTATGTTGATTCTTCCAATCCATAAACACAGTATGTATCTCTCTATTTATTTGGATTTTCTTTAATTTTTTTAATCAGTTATTTTGTAATTTTCAACACACATATCCTATACATATTTTACAATCATTTCTTTGGAATGATTGTAAATGATACTGCTTTTTTTTCCTCACCGCCCCCCCCCCAGTGTGTATTTTTAATTTCAGTTTTCCCATTGAATTGGCTTTCATCAGGTAATCTTAATAGGCATGCAAATGAAAGATCAAATTAAATTTAAATACTGTAGAAGCCATTTAAAAAATTTCTGCAAACGATAATTTTGTTCTGTGTATAGAATAGTTATATTTAGATTGACTTAGTTTATAGAAAACTAAAAGTACAGAATTCATGTATTTCAAAAGGATTTTATGTTAAGTTTTATTTGAAGTAAATTTAGTTTGCCCAAATTCATTATTGTGTTATTGAAATTCAGATTATGTTTAGGAAATCTCACATGAATATCCTTTGTCTTTACAAAAAATATAGTGCATTCTAGGAGTTATGGGTGAGAGGATAAGACAGGATCATGAAATAGTAATACTGGGGAAAACTTACCATTTATCTTATATAAAATTAATAAGCGATAAGACCTGTGTATTTGCTTATATATGGATATAATGCCTCTGAAAAAAATGCAGAAGAAATTGATACTATTAATTTTATGTTACAACTATTTTTTTATCCTTACTAGTTAAAGAATTCTTATACTTTAATTTCTGCAGATGTATAAATGCACATGGTATAGAATAAAACTATTTGCTCTTGAGTTGACTCTGCCTGTCATAACTCTGTGTATGTTATAGTAAAACTAGTATTCCATAGGGCTTCAGTGGCTGAATTTTCAAAAGTAGATCAGCAGGCCTTTCATCTGAGGTGCCTCTGGGTGAACTTGAGCCTCCAACCTTTTTTGTATCCTGCAAAATTTTTTTTCATTAGCTCTAGTAGCTTTCTTTGTGTAGTCTTTGGGGTTTTCTTTGTTTAGGATCATGTTATCTCTAGTTTAGGAAGATAATCCTCTACTAGAAGGAGATTAGATTGTTGGGGCATCTCTAGAGGCAGGAAGATCATTTAGAGGCAGTTGCCTCTTCCTATGGTGGGGGACAATCTTAGGATAGTAGAAGTGGAAATAGAGAAAAGTAGGCAGAATGAGAATGTATTCTGAAATTACAGCTAACAGGATGTTGGCTGTAGGTTTAAAGTATTGTGGCCATTCCACATAGACTGGAGCCCCACCCCAAATTTGGTTTGTATGTTGAGACTGATAATGCCACACTTACCAGGGTGGTATGAAAAGGTTATTACTTACATTATGAGACTTTCTGGGGAGTCCAGGGCAGCAATCTTCCCAGGCTGGTCCAGAAATGACTTTAGAGAGCAGAGAAAGGAGACTGGTGTGAAGGCTCCTATTTGTGGACTGGAGCTTTTGTGGTTTGAACCTTCTGCCCATGTTAAAGGAAGGAGCATATGGGCTTTCTTACTGGCTTGCTCAGATGTGGGGCAGAAGGGAAAGAGGGAGTGTGAGGCTTAAAAGCTACCAGCTGTCAAGCATCAAAAAAAGGAGTCACCATCTTTATTACATAAGGGAATGACAAATCTAGGGTGACTTCTGCAATTTGGCTTAAATATCACATTATATCCCACCTGATCGCAGTGGGGATAGTTTGGGGGTAGGAAATGGAATTCTGTTTTGGCCATGTTATTGAGATGCTTTTAGATGTCCCATAAGATTTGTCCAGTAGACAGTTACGTATCTGACAATGGGTATACAGAAAAGAGTGAATGCTTAAGTGTGGTTAACATAGGGTTTGGAAATGACTTTGAGCCACAGTTCCTCCTGTGTAAAATGGAGATAATCTGATCTGTTCTTTAGAGTTTTTAAGTTTATTCTATGATTAGAATAGTGCTTGGAGTGTAGAATGCTCTTAATAAGTGTTTTCTGCTGTTATGACTGATTGCCATCATCACTCGTTGGCTTTGGAGATAGAGACCTTAGTTTGAACTTAACATCATTATATGACTTCTGACAAGTTATATAGTCCCTTCAGTTTCTTTATCTGTAAATTAGAAATAAAATCTATTTCATAGGTAATAATAAATGAAATAGAAAAGTAGGAAGCACCTCTAGTATGTATGGAAACTAACCATTAAGACATACCTATTTTGCTCTTCAGTAGTTTACAATTTAGTTGAAGGAAATAAGAACTAAACGTGAAAATTAACAGTATAGAGCAATTTGTTAGGAGTGATACATGAGCTGTGTAGGGAGCAAGATAAAGTATAGACCAACACATAGCTAGGAGTCCTGAGACCCACCTCTCAACTTATTTATTCTCTTGATGAGCAGTGTGATGCTGCTGAGCAGGTTCATCACCATCTGTGAGACACCTTTTTTTGCCCCCATTTATAAATAAAATGAGAATTGATTAGGTAGGATGATTTCTTAGATTATTTCCAATTTTTTTAAATGCATTTTATTGAAATAAATTTATGTATGGTGAAATACACAGAACTAAAGTGACATGGGTCAATGCATTTTTTTTTTTTTTTTTGCAGTGTTCCTTCCCCTCCCTCCCCTTCCACCCCTGGCAACCAACAAAGAAAGTTTTCCTTCATATAAAAACCTTTCCTTGACCCTCCACAACAAAGAACTAATACTATATTTGTCCTTCTGTGATTGCATTATTTCACTCAGCATAATGCCCTCCAAGTTCATCCATATTATGCGGTGTTTTGCAGACTCTACATTATTCTTTAGTGCTGCATAGAATTCCATTATGTGTATATACCATGGTTTGGTCATCCACTCTTCTGCTATAAATCTTAGAGATAAGTCCCTTGCCAGATATGTAATTATCGGCAAATATGAATTTGTTGCTGTCATTTTTGTTATGTTTTTTTTTTTAATGCATTTTATTGAAATATAATTTATGTACAGTGAAATACACAAAACTAAAGTGACATGGGTCAATGC
>NW_006921704.1:2373326-2378962 GCF_000298275.1 Orycteropus afer afer | reverse complement strand
TTGTAGGTAACTCTTTGTTTCTCCCGTGCTGCTCTCATGATTCTTTCTTTATCTTTGGTTTTGGTGAGTTTGGTGATGATATGTCTTGTTGATTTTCTTTTGGGGCCTGTCCTGTTTGGGGTTCATTGGACTTCCTGAATAGATATATTATCATCTTTCATTATACCAGGAAAATTCTCTTCCAACAAATCTTTGACAATATTCTCTGTGGTTTTATTTGTCTCTTCCTGTTCTGGAATTCCGATTACACATAGGTTATTCCTTTTGATGGTATCCACATGAACCTTAGGCATTCTTCATTTTGTCTTGATCATTTTTCTGATTGATCCCTTTCCAAAGAAGTGTTCAGGTATTTGCCTTCAATCTCACCAATTCTGTCTTATGTTGATTCAGTTCTGCTCCTTTGCCTGTTTAATGTCTTATCTATTTCTGAAAATTTAGTATTAATCTTCTGGATTTCTTTCTGTAGATTTTGTATCACATCTAATTTTTCATTTATTTTGTCATTTTGTTCTTGTATTGTCTTTTGAAACTGTTCCAGGGTTTTCTCTGTATTTTCCTTGATCTGTCTCTCAATTCATTGAAGATATCTGAATATAATTATTTTGAATTCCTTATCAAGGAATCAATGCTGCATCTTCTCAGGGATGTGTTTTGGGTCTGTATCCTGGTCCCTTGTTTCTCCTGCTTTATCGTGCTTCTTTGTACTGTGATGCTCTGTTTACTTCGAGGCATTGTGACGTTTTTGTATTTATATTTAATTGGTCATTGTATGTTGGAGTGACTTGCCTACAATTTTCGTTTTCTTTGTATGAACATTGAGTTGAGAGCAAGTCCTTCATCCTCATGATACAGTATATTCTTCTTTTTTTGATGCTTGCTGTACTATTCATTATTTTGCTCATAGAATTGCAACTTGAGCCTTGAATTTTTTCTTCAGTCCTTTCAGCTGGAGAAATGCCAAGTATATTCTTCCCTTTTGCTTTTCTAACTCCATGTCTTTGCACATTTGATTATAAGACTTTACTTGGTCTCTCAAGCCACCCTTTGAAATATTCTGTTCAGCTCTTTTATTTCAGCATTTTTTTCTTTCACTTTAGCTACTCTGCATTCAAGAGCAAGTTTCAGAGTCTCTTCTGACATCCATTTTGGTCTTTTCTTCAGTTCTTGTCTTTCTAATGACTTTTTTCCTTTCTTCATGTATGATATTCTTGATTGTTATCCCACAATTCATCTAGTCTTCTGTCATTGGTGTTTAATGCATCAAATTTGTTCTTCAGATAGTCTCTGAATCTGGGTGGGATATAACAAAGGTCATATTTTGGCTTTTGTGGACTTTTAAAATTTTCTTCAGCTTCAGCTTGAACTTGCATATGAGCAATTGATGGTCTGTTCCATAATCAGCTCGTAGTCCTTTTTTAAGTGATGATAGTGAGCTTCTCTATCACCTCTTTCCACAGATGTAGTCGATCTCATTTCTGTGAATTCCATCTGGCAAGGTCCATGCATATAGCTGCTGTTTATGATGTTGAAAAAAGGTGTTTGCAATAAATAAACCATTGGCCTTGCAAAATTTTATCATGTGATCTCCAGTGTCACTTCTGTCACCAAGGCCATATGTTCCAACTACCGGTGATTCTTTGTTTCCATCTTCTGCATTCCAGTCACCAAATAATTATCAATACATCTTGATTGCATGTTTGGTCAGTTTCAGACTGCAGAAATTGTTAAACATCTTCAGTTTCTTCATTTTTGGATTTAGTGGTTGGTGCATAAATTTGAATAATAGTAGTATTAACTGGTCTTCTTTGGGTATATGGATATTATCCTATCACTGACAGCACTGTATTTCAAGATCGATCTTGAAACATTCTTTTTATGATGAATGCAACTCCATTTATTTTCAATTTTTTATTCCTGGCATAGTATACCATATGATTGTCTGATTCAGAATGGCAAAGGCCAGTACAATGCCTAGGATACTGATCTTTATGTGTTACATTTCATTTTTGGCTACTTCCAATTTTCAGAGTCATTCCTTGCACATTCCATGTTCTGATTATTAGTGAATGCTTGCAGTTGTTTCTTCCCGTTTTGAGTTGTGCCACATCAGCAGATGAAAGTCCTGAAAGCTTTACTCCATCCACATCATGAAGGTCAACTCTATTTTGGGGTGGCACCTCTTCCTCGATCGTATTTTGAGTGCCTTCCTACCTGGGAAGGCTCTTCTTCTGGCACTATATCAGACAATGCTTCATGGCTACTCATAAAATTTTCTAGTAATGTATCAGACAGTGTTTTACTGTTATTAATAAGGTTTTCAGTGGCCAGTTTTTTTTTTTCAGAAGTGGATGGCCCCCATCCTTCTTTCCAGTCTGTCTTTTTCTAGAAGCTCTCCTGAAACCTGTCCACCCTGGGTGACCCTGCTTGTATTTGAAATACCAGTAGTATAGCCTCCAACTTCACAGCAACACGCAAGCCACCACTGGAGAACAAACTGACAGATGAGTGGTGGACAGACCCTGTACCAAGAAATAATTCTTAACATTTCTTACTTGAAATGTTCTCTGCCACAATATGGGTAGTGGGGCTATTTTTAAAAACTGAATCTTCTGAAAAGGGAAGCTTTATATTTGATCTGTTGAGGGAAAGAGAAGATTTATAGAAATAACCTTTCCACATCTGTCTCTCATTCAGAATGAACCCATCAACTGCCATTAATTACAATATCCATATTAGCAAGAATATTAGATTTCAAGTATTATTACATATAAAGTTATATGTAATAAAGAAAGAAGTTCCAAAAGAAATCAGTATCTTCTCAATGTAGGTACCCATTTTTTTTGAAATAGTAAGTGTGGGATTTTCCATTTGGAGGAAGAAGTTATTGAGTCAGTGTGCACTTGCATGAACACAAGGAATCTTATTGGGGTTATAGAAGTGTTCAAAACCGTGATAATGGTTTCACAACTTAATAAATTTATTCAATTTATTCAAGATCATCAAATTATACACTCAAAATAGGTGATTTTCATTAATTATACCTCAATAAACCCAGTGGGGGGGGAAAAAAAGGCAAAATGCAAACTTCCTAAAACCTCATTATGAACCTTTTGATGTGGCACTTCACTCCAATTTTCATCTGTAAAATTTTCCCTTTTTATTGCACCATAATCCATCAGTATCAAATCTTTTTTCTATCCTGTAACCTCTAAAAATCTTCCCTCTTCCTCAATTTCTGTGTGCTTTTCGTTATTCTGATAAAATTATTTTATATTTATATATTGTACTTAGGAAATATAACTATATTTCCTAAGAATAAATAGAAGATGTTAATTTGGTATGCAAAGCTATATATAAGTGAAAAAGGTCCTTTCCTTACTTCATTTTTTTCTGTCCTTTCATATTCCTAAGTGTATCTGCTTCCTGGGAGTTTGCGGGGAACCAGGTCTTTTGATTCTAGATACAGTGCTCTTTCTTGTGTACTGTATGAGTAGAAATACAGATGTCTTCATTGCCACCTCCCATGGTGATGATCACCAAGGAGCAAGTCATTGGACCAGCCAGTTTGTCATTGTCTTTTTACTCCTTTCCATTAATGAATTTAAGTATTTGAAAGGGTCAGATATTTGTACCTATTATGGATATTAGATTTAAGAGATTAAAAACATTGTATAATTTAATGTGATGTTATTCTTACAGCTCAAATCTAATCCAAGTGAAAATGAAGAAAAGGAAGCTAAGTCCCAACTTATAAAATCTGATGAAATGCAACACTTGCGTTCACAAGCACTTCACACTTTTGAAAGCTCAGATTATGTTGCTGCCATAACCTTCCTTGATAAAATTTTAGAGGTAAGTTTCCTCAGTGTTGCAGCTGTCATGCTTAATTTAATACTCACTACTTTTTGTTATAAAGAAAATTTATACACTCTGACATGTTATATACCACAAAAAAACTTTATACAGGGTAAACTCAGATTGGTCCTTTGGCTTTCAGCTCTAAGTGAGAGTTCATGTTTTATAGAACAGAATTTAGAACTGACGTTTTCTGTAAATGCATTGTGGAATGGGAGTTACCTATTTTTATACATTGCTTGCTTTGCTCTTTTGATTTTATTTTGCATTTTGGCGGAAGAAAACACTGGAGGTTAAGGAAGGCAGTAAAAGATGAAAGAGGAAGAGAAAGGAAAAATGATGTTTGAGAGGAAAGAAGAGTGTTTGGAGTGAGAGATTTCTAGGGAAGGAAGGTAAAGAGTTGATGGGATCCAAAGAACTCTAGATAGAGAAACCTGAATCTAGAGTTGTCTCACCTCCGAAGGATTTAATGATAAATGGCTTCAGATGTGAATCTACTAAAATATTCAAATGGCAGCAGTCATAGTTTGTTTATATTTACCATTTCCACTGTAGTTTCATGTACAGTTTCATTCAATGTTGGCAATAAACCTGTGATGAGTGTAGAATGGGTATTCCTGTGATCCTTTTACAGGGGAAATCATGGGATGTCCAGGGGATTACACATTGTGCTTAATTTGTTAATGCTTTATTGGAGAAATACAAAGTTGTAATTTTTACCTTCCAATTCTTAGACTGTCCATTTTGAGTTAGCTGAATGGGATTATCCATGCTATTGATGTATTGATTTTCATATATTGTTGTTGCTCGGTGCTGCTGAATCCGTGTTGACTCCTTGAGACCCTGTGTGATAGAACGGAATTGTCACATAGGGTTTTCTAGGTTGTACTCTTTATGGAAGTAGATCACCAGGTATTTTTCCCATGGAACCTCTTGGTGATTTTGAACCACCAACCTTTCAGTTATCAGCTGAGTGCCAGTGAAAAGTTAATGACTTTAGAACAGCTCTAATGAATATGTAAAGGTACTTCCACACATCTTATTAATCAGATACTGGGTTTATGTTTTGAAGAATATTAATGTGTTTACTAGGTATCCTTGGGTGGCACAAACAGTTAAGCTTTTGATTATTAGCTGGTGGAAGGTTATTGGTTCGAACCTACCCAGAGGGGACTTGGAAGACAGGCCTGGCAGTGTGCTTTTGAAAGGTCACAGCCTTGAAAACACTATGGAGCAATTCTACTCTGTTCACATGGGGGGCAACAAACAACAAGTTTGTTTACTAAACATTTTGAGCTTTTTGATAGCTTAGGAATTGAGAAATCTCAACTTCCTGGCTTCTCACATTATTTCTTCTTTTTTTCTTTCTTTGATATGAAGATTAATTGCAAAGAGGTGAAATTTTCCAAAAGAGTGTTTCATGTCATTATTACTAGAATAAAATTATTTTACTAATTCAGACTCTAGGTTTTATTTTTTGACTAGAAACTAGAATTGTTGATTAAGTACAAAAATCTGATTATAGAATATTCTCTTCAAAATCAAATATGTTTCCCTAGTAACAACCCTCTAATAGTAAGTTCTGTTTTGTACTTTTGAAGTTTCAGAATAATATAATTGAAGGAAAAGGGCCTTGCTGTTGGAAAAGTTCCTTCTCCTGTTAAAATTTATTTAAGATATCCTTGTTGTTGTTATTTGCCATAGAGTCGGCCCCGACTCCTAGCGACCCCTCCTTGGGTTTCCGAGGCAGTTATCACTACGGAAGTAGGATTGCCCAA
>NW_006921704.1:2364238-2372605 GCF_000298275.1 Orycteropus afer afer | reverse complement strand
TGCTATTGTTGTCGGGTTTTGTTGTTTTTCTAATTGACTCAATGGCAGGGATTTTTTTTTTTTTTTTTTAAGTTTTATACTATCCCTGAGTTATTCTAATTCCACATACACCCATTCCCCACTTCTCAACATGGGTTAGATTTCAGAGACCTGGTTGTTACCGGAAAGTTGACAGTATGTGAAATTGAGGATGACCACATCAGCTCACAAAGTGGAAGATGACTACATCATTACAGAACTGCCCATTTATATCATTACATGATGGCCAAATTTCACCATTTTGTAACTGCCAAACCACATGGCCTAGCTAAGTTGACACATAACCTTAACCATCACTGCCAGCATTATTCTTGTCTTGTACCTCAGTGTTCGTTATGAGCAGATATATATCATTAATGAGCAAAATAGCTGAATTTTACTATCGTTGTAAATAAAAAAATGCCAGATACTGAGATAGTAAGTGAGAAGTAAGTGTAGTATATTTTCACAAAGTATAATTATTAAAGGAGCTCTAGTGGCATAGTGCTAAGGCATTTGACTGCTAACCAGAAGGCTGGTGGTTTAAACCAATTGAAAGGCTATTGTATTTGCTGAAACAAAATGGAGGATCTAATGTATATCTTACATAAATCATTTGAATTTGAATTAATAAATATCTTTCACTGTGATTTCTGTATTTGATATGGAGAAACAACTCACTGATTATTTTGACTTGGAGTATTTTCTTTTTTTTTTAAATATATGATCAGTGAAGTTCGTGAATGTCTTAAACTTGACCAGGATCATAAAAGGTGTTTTGCACATTATAAACAAGTAAAGAAACTTAATAAGCTGATTGAGTCAGCTGAAGAGCTCATCAGAGATGGCAGGTAAGAATATGCTTTTCTAGGCCATCTGGGGTTCCCTTATATATCTGATTGTGGGCACAATGGAAGAGTTGAATTGCTTATTCCATTACGTTTAGCCATCGAGAGCAGTATCCTAGACAGCATTGGGCCTTAACAAAACTACCACAATGATGCACTTTTTTTGGCGGGGGGGATAAGACAGAATGTAAATAATAATGATTGCACAGTATCCTCACCAGCAGATTTATTTATATTTCAGTAATTATTTGTTGAGCATCTTCCTGTGTCAGGCAGTGAGCTACATATAAGGAGTACAGATATGAATTAGACTATAACTTTAGTTTAAAAACATGTAGTTTAAACTTAATGGTCATCAATTACTTTTAAGACAAAGATGAAAACGTAAAGGTACAGGAAAACTAAATTAATGGAAATGGAACCACCAGAACATAAATAATAAGAATGTTTATGCATTGTGAAGCATATAATCAATGCTACTGAACAACTTGTATAGAAATTGTTGAATGGGAACCTAAACTGCTGTAAACCTTTACTGAAAACACAATATTATATTAAAAAAGAAATTTATAGTTTAGTGTGGGAGACAAGAATATAAGCTGATCATTAAAGGTAATATGATATTTAGATGATAGAAATACACACAGACTGTAATGGTACTGGGGAGGGCCATTTAATTCATTCCAGAATGGTCAAGGCCAGGAACAAGGAAAAGAGACTTTTTGGAGAAAGTGACAGATGGTTAAATCCTAATCTTAAAGAATAAACAAGAGTTGTCAGAAGTAAGGGGTTTTATTTGTGTGAGTGTTGTTTGTTGGTTTGTAGGGTGGAACAGGAAGGTTGAAGAGTGGAGAACATTGCACACAGTATTGCGTATGGTGGGCTTCAGTCCTCGGACTCCTCCTATCTCTGTAGGTTTCTGTCTGGAGAATGCTGGACTATCAGTGTTTTGTGGAGGATACTGGGGTTTTAAATTCTGTACGTTTCTTAAAATCAAGGTGCCATGAATGGGGGAAAGAAACAAAACCATTTTTAAAATTTTTCAAAAATTATCCAAGAAGCAAATTTCATTATTTGAGTTGCTCATTCTACAAAATCAGAATGTCTTTTGAATAATTTTAGCAGGTTGATTAGTAAATGGCATTTATAGAAAGCTATATGTTGTGATACATTGTTAGGGTACCGTTGAGTCAGCTCCAACTCCTGGTAACCTCTTGTACAACAGAAAGAAATACTGTCTGGTCCTCACAATCCATCCTCACAATCCTTGCTGTGCTTGAGCCCATTGTTGCAGCCACTGTGTCAGTTCATCTTGCTGACCCTCTACTTTACGAAGCATGATATCCTTCTCCAGGAAATGGTCCCTTCTGATAACAGGACCAAAGTAGGTGAGACGAAGTCTTGCCGTCCTCACTTCTGAAGAGCATTATAGCTGCACTTCTAGGACAGATATGTTCGTTCTTCTGGCAGTCCGTGGTACTTTTAGTATCCTTAACCAACACTGAAATTCAAAGGCATCTTCTTTCTTTTTCATTGTCTAGCTTTCACTTGCATGTGAGGCAATTGAAAATACCATGACTTGGGTTAGGTGTACCTTAGTCTTCAAAGTATTTCTTTGCTCCTTAACACTTTAAAGAGGTCTTTTGCATCACGTTTGCCCAGTGCAATACAACATCTGATTTCTTGACTACTGCTTCAATGGTTGTTGATTGTGCTTCCAAGTAAAGTGAAATCTCTAACAACTTAGTCTTTTCTCCATTTGATGATGTTGCTTATTGGTCTAGCTGTGAGGAGTTTTGTTTGCTTTATGTTGAGGTGTAATCCATACTGAAGACTGTAGTCTTTGATCTTCATCAGTAAGTACTTCAAGCCTTCTTTACTTTTAGCAAGCCAGGTTGTGTCATCTGCATATGGCAGGTTGTTTATGACTCTTCCTCCAATCCTGATGCAGTTATATATTTAAAATAAATTTTAAGTGTCAATTCTGCTTGGTTTTTTTTTTTTTTTAATTAAACGTTTTTTATTTTGAGGTAATTACAGATTCACGGGCAATTGTAAGAAATAATACAGTGAGAGCCTGTGCATCTTTTATGCAGTTTACCCCAATGATAACATCTTGTAAAATGATAGTACAGTATCCCAACAGAATACTGACATTAATAATAGTTAGGATATTGTTGTTGTTGTTGTTGTTATGTGCCATCGAGTCGGCCCCGACTCATAGCGACCCCTCCTTGGGTTTTCGAGGCAGTATCACTACGGAAGTAGGATTGCCCAACCTTCCTTCCGAGGAGTGGCTGGTGGGTTTGAACCGCCAGCCGTCTGGTTAGCAGGCAAGTGTCTTAGCCACTATGCTACCAGAGCTCCTATGTTCTATTTCCACAAAGATCTTGCATATTGCCCTTTTATAGCCACACTCATTTCCTCCCTCTCTCCACCCCTTCCTTGACTCCTGGCCACCACTAGTCTGTCCTCTGTGTATATAATTTTGTTAAATAAATTCTATGGAGATCCATCCAGGTTTTAGGTCTTTCATATTGATTGCTGATTAGATTAGTAATGCATGCTATAGATAGATGTACCACAGTTTAACCATTTTTACCCAGTGAAGGGCATCTGGGCTGTGTCCATATTTGGACTATTATGAATAAATTAGCTTTGAACAGTCCTATACAGGTTTTTATGTGAACATAACTTCATTTCTCTGGGATAACTGCTCAAGTTTGCAATTACGCATAATGGCATGTTTAGTTTTATGAGAAACTGCTGAATTGCTTTCCTGAGTGGCTGTACCATTTTACATTCCCACCAGCAATATAGCATATTCTTTCTCTATCCTTGATAGCATTTAATGTTGTCAAAATTTTTTGTCTTAGCCATTTTGATAAAGGTAGTGATATTTTATTATAGTTTTAATTTGAAATTCTTTAATGGCTAATGATGTTGAACAGCTCTTCACGTGCTTATTTGCCATCTACGTATCTTTGTGAGTGAAATGTCTTTGTGTGTTTTGCCATGTTCTAATTGGATTATTTGCTTTTTTACTGTCAAGTTTTGAGAGTTCTTTACATATTTTTTATTAGTCCTTCTGTTGGTTATATGCTTTGGAGATACCTTCTTCCACTCTCTAGCTTGTCTTTTCATACTTGTAATAGCTCTCTTGTTTGGTGCATACACATTGAGGATGGGTGTGGCTATTAGTGAATTGATCCTTCTATTACTCTAAAATATACCTCTCTATTTTTTGTTAATTTTCTTTGCTCTGAAGTGTACTTACCTCCTATAGCCTCTCCTGCTTTCTTTTGATCAATATTTGCACGATACATTTTTTCCATCTTTTACTTTTAACTTATCTATGGTATTAAAGTTGAAGTGAGTTTCTTATAGATAGTATATAGTTGAGTTAGGTTATTAAATGCCAGTCTCTGCTTTTCAATTGATATATTTAGAGCATTTACATGGAATATAATTACTGATATGTTAGGGCTTAAGTTTGCTATTTGATTTTTTGTTTTCTATTCTGCTTTCTTTTTTCTATCTTTCTGTGGTTTCCTTGAACATTTTTAAGAATTATATTTTGATTTATCTATAGTGCCTTTGAGTATATTTCTTTTTATAGCTTTTTAAGTATTTGCTCTAGGTAATCCATTATATATATATATATACATGATTTATTACAGTATTGTCAGTTTATCAGTTTGAAAGAAACATAGGCATTTTACCTTTCCCTGTTTATAATTGTCTTAAATATTTTCTACATTTAGAACTATATCAGACAGTGTTACAATTTTTGCTTCAACCATCAAACATCATTTAGAAAGCTCAAGAGGAAAAGGAGAGCCTATTGTATTTACCCATACTTTTGTTACCATATTCTTCCTTCTTTATGTTCAAAGTTTCCTTCTTTTTTTATTTTTTTCTGTTTAGATAACTTCCTTTAGGGGAGGTGTGCTGCTAACATTCTTTTAAGTTACCTTCATCTGAGACTATCTTGATTTTCCTTTAATTTCTGAAGAATATTTTCACTGAAAAGATTTCAGACTTTACCACCTGAAATGCATTGTGCTCCTTTTTTCTGGCCTCTGTAGTCTCTGATGAGAAATCCATTGTCATTCTAATCGTTCCCCCTTCCCCAATATAAGATGTCTTTTTTCTCTTTGTCTTTAGTTTTCGGAAGTATAGTTAAACTTGTCTAAAGTTTGTACAACTCCTTGAATCTGTAGTTTTTTATCTCTTGTCAAATTTGTGAAGTTTCTAGCTATTATTATTATTATTATTATTATTATTTCGAGTGCTTTTTCAATCCCATCTTCTTTCATGGCTGCTTAATATCTTTGTCAGGTAATTCTAACTGTTTTGTCATCTCAGGGTTGGCATCTGTTGATGGCTGGTTTTTCATTCAGTTTATAGTCTTCCTTGTTTTGATACAATGAGTGCTTTTTCAATTGAAAGCTAAACATTTTAGTTTTACATTATGAGACTCCAGATCTTATTTAGTGACATAACAACAAATGCACTGCCATTGAGTTGGATCCAACTCACCTATATATATATATATATATATATATATAATTTTTCCACCACCTTGACATTGTTCCAGTTGAGGAGGGGTGACTGTTATATTGGCAGGCAGGGGTAGAAATTTCCCACTTGGCTTTTATTAATACTCAAGGTTGGGGAGCACCTCACTGCTGCCTGGTGAAGGTTAGAGTTCAGGCTCCTCGTAGTCTCCACTGACCCAGGGGGAGAGTGAAGTGAGCCCCTTTCTGGTTTGGTTCTTCTGGAAGTAACTCCAGGCTCCCTACTTGACCTTCTCTAACCCCTACTTGACCTTCTCTAACCCCTACTTGACCTTTTCTGACATTTACTTGTTGGGGATACTAGGGTGCCTTGTTATAGCCTTGTGAGGGTAGAAGTCTGATGTGGGTAAGGGTGTTTGGCTGAAGTAGTAGTTAATGTCAAAAGTATTCTGTCATACCAGGCTGCCATTTCCTGATCCTTTTTGCTGGAGAGAGCAGGCTTTTTTTATTGTGGTGGGGAACTATGAGGTCTGCCCTTCATGACTTTTTTGGGTTGCCTACTTTTCAGCTCCAAGTCTGGGACATATGAAGCAAAAAGAAAGCCTAAGGAACTCACTACCATGTTATTCCCTAAGTCTCAAGATCCTTAGTCAGTCTATCTTCTTTTCTCCACCTTTCAGAGTCTTAATATGTTTTTGTAATACTTAACTGGTGGAATTGGAAAAATACATCTACTTCACCTTCCTGGATATAGACTAGCTTTTTGTTTAAATGTCATACTTAAACCTGTGTTTTAATACGTTGGCATTTTAGATGTGAAGATTGCAATATATTGGGAATAATTTGCCACTTTTTTTTCTTTTATAATGACATATTGTTGTTGTTGTTGTTATGTGCCATCAAGTCAGACCCAACTCATAGCGACCCCTGCTTGGGTTTCCGAGGCAATATCACTATGGAAGTAGATTGCTCCATCTTCCGAGGAGTGGCTGGTAGGTTTGAATTGCCAGCCTTCTGGTTAGCAGTCAAGTACTTTAGGCACTATGCTACCAGAGCTCCCTAATGGGATACAGGTGGCAGAAAGATATGGAGTCTGCTTCCATAAAGATTACAGTCTTGGAAACTAATCGTAGGTTCTGCTTTGTCCTGTAGGGTCACTATGAGTTAGAATAAACTCAACAGCAATGGTTTTTTAATGGCATATAGATAAATCTTTTAGTTTGCCACTACTAGGAAAGTAATTTAATATATAACATTATTAGTACTCTTCACCAGGGTGCTCAGTTTTTTTAAAAAAATGCTGAAATGGCTTTTGCTATTCTTAGAAAGATTGTGAAGTTGGGTATTTAAAGCGGGTCCTTTCTGCAAGGCATCTACATTGTACTTGGTTGTGAATATTGTCAATTATTACGCAGAATGGCATGTCATGGGCTATTACTTCATGAAAGTGAGAAGTAACCAAGAAATAAAACTTGATCTCTGTTTTTCTGAAAGTGTTAGGTATAAGCCAGATTTTAATAAGGTGCTTTACTCAGTTTCAAATTCATGAAGGTTTTTCTGTAAAGAAATTCATTTAGTTTGTTTGGTATGCACAGGTAGGCTCTGATTTGTCCTTACATATTTTCTGTGGTGATGTGTTTTATCTACCAATGCCTAATTGTAGAGAGCACCTTTTATGCTATGCTAGATTTAATAGGGTAAAATACTATTTGAAAGCTTATGCTTATTCAGTGAATTGATTAAGCAATATCTAGTGAAGAGTACAGGTCTTTTCAGCAGCTCTGGAAATAGAATTTCATTGTTACTCGTTATAATTCGCTCATTTAACAGGTACACAGATGCGACCAGCAAATATGAATCTGTAATGAAAACAGAACCAAGTATTTCTGAATACACAATTCGTTCAAAAGAAAGGATATGCCACTGCTTTTCTAAGGTAACAATTGACTTGTTCACAGTTGTAAAACGAGCTGTAAAACCTTCTGGAATGACAGTCATAAATCGTTTTCTATCATTTACTCTTAGGACGAAAAGCCTACTGAAGCTATTAGAATATGTTCTGAAGTTTTACAAATGGAACCTGACAATGTGAATGCTCTGAAAGATCGAGCAGAGGCTTATTTAATAGAAGAAATGTATGATGAAGGTAAATATTTCAGGAATTTGACTTATGGTGCCTAAAAGTTGATGTATATTAAGTTTACACATGTTTAATTTCCTTTATTTAGAACAGGTTTGTTAGAATAGCTGGAAATGTGGACAATTTCAGAAAATGGCACTGAACTTGAAAATTATTATTCCTTAGTGGAAGTTGGGAGCTCTGGTAGCGTAGTGCCTAAGGCACTTGACTGCTAACCAGAAGGTTGGTGGTTCAAACCCACCAGCCACTCCTCTGAAGGAAAGTTGGGCAATCTACTTTCATAATGATACTGCTTCGGAAATCCAAGGAGGGGTCGCTATGAGTCGGGGCCAACTTGACAGCACATAACAACAACAACAACAATGGAACTTAGATGGTATACTATATGAGGAAAGAGTTTGGTGGAATATAAAAATACAGATTTTACCTTTCTTTATTGTAGACAAGTTAGAGAAGACAGATAACAAATTAGAAACTTACAGTTATACCTACTCCTATAATCCAGAAGTAATTACTGTTCATTTCTCATTTATACCTTTCTATATTTTTGTCTGTGCATATATATATATATATTACAGTCCCTGTGTGGCACAGACAGGTAAGTGCTCAACTATTAGTCGAAAATTTGGTGGTTCAAACCCACTCAGAGGTGCCTTGGAAGTAGGCTTGGTGATTTACTTCTGACAGGTCACAGTCTTGGAAGTCCATATGGAACTGTTCTACTCTGCACACATGGGGTTGCCATGAGTTGAAATCAACTTGAAGGCAACTAACAACAACATATGTATTATTTTATATTTTATGCATATACACACACATATATATATATTCTGTACAATAT
>NW_006921704.1:2354891-2364073 GCF_000298275.1 Orycteropus afer afer | reverse complement strand
GCCACTCCTCAGAAGGAAGTTTGGGCAATCCTACTTCCGTAGTGATAACTGCCTAGGAAACCCAAGGAGGGGTCGCTACGAGTCAGGGCCGACTCAATGGCACAACAACATATATTACACATACATACACACAGCATACACATGTTGTTGTTATGTGCCCTCGAGTCAGACCCGACTCCTAGCGATTCTTCCTTGGGTTTCGGAGGCAGTATCACCACGGCAGTAGATTGCCCAACCTTCCTTCCGAGGAGTGGCTGGTGGGTTTGAACCTCCAGGCTTCTGGTTAGCAGTCAAGTGCCTTAGGCACTACGCTGTGATCCTCTGTGAGCCTTCAAGCTATTAGTGACATTAGCATAATAGCTTTGTTCAAAATGAAACCGTTTCAAATTGAAATAAAAATTCAAAATCTACTTTGTTCAGATTGAAACAGTTTCCTGTGAGATGTTGTAAGGACCTTGATTAAAAGCTAGACCCTCATTTCTGGAAGACAGTTGAGGAATATACAGTAAAATACTTCTTTTATAAAAAATAGAATCTTCTCATATCTATTGATTTATTATTTTTTTCACTTGACATTTAAATGAGATGATTTTTTGAAAAGAAATAAGCCTCTTATCACAAAGCCCTTATCACAGAGTTTTCTTTTCAAATCAGATTGAAACAGTAATTTTCTGTTACAGTTAAAGGAAATATTTGAATGCTGAAATTTGATTGGTGGTTGCAAAAACAGCATGGAGGCCCCATGTTCTGACCTCCTCTAATCCCACAAGAGGAAGACAGGGTTACCAGCAGTAACCCAAGGTCTATTACTGCAAGGCCAGACATGCTGCTTCCCTCCAGCCCTTTCTCCAACCATTCCTCCCAGAGCACCCACCACCTCTCTCCTGGGTTTGATAATTTGCTGCAGTGGCCACACACAACTCACAGATTACAAGATTTATTAGGGAAGCACCAAGCTACAATTTGCACTCAGGAAAAATGCTCAGTCTCTCTCTCTCCAGCCCACCGTCCCTCAGCCAGCAGTCTCTCACAGTCTCTTTCCCAGCAGTGCTGGTCCCTTGGTGTCTCACTCAGCAATGTGTGTCTCTTGCGTCTCTTTCCCAGCAACGCGTGTCTCAGGAGCCCGTGTCTCTTTCAGCAGCATGTCTTCCTCAACCAGCAGTCAGAGAGAGTTCTGCCTCTAGGAGGCCTCCTTTTGAGCCCGGCAGGGTGGTCAAACTAGCCAATCATAGCATCAGAGCTCTAAGCACCTGAGAGAGAGTGGGCACCTCACAGAACATTGTATTGTGCCACTACCAACAGAAATACTCCAGGTGGACACCTTCAGCAATCAGGAGCTCCTCAGTTGCTCATAGCAAATCCCACCTTGGAGTTTACAAAGACTTATGGGTAGAAAAGCCACACTAAGTAATTTACTACACTGCCGTGGTCCATTTTTTTTTTTTCTTAAGGGAAATTAGTTATTTTTATCTCTTTTCTCTAATTTGAAAAGAATACTATTCCTAAGTCCATTTCCTGGGAGTGATGATAATTTTATGATTTGTTGTTGTTGTTGTTATGTGCCATCGAGTCAAACCCGACTCATAGCGACCCCTCCTTGGGTTTCCGAGGCAGTATCACTACGGAAGTAGGATTGCCCAACCTTCCTTATGATTTAGGGGACATTTTTGTAGTGTACTCAATGAGAGCTAATTGAGGCTTAAAATGTATGTAATCAAAATGATAAATTTTAATATTTATCAGAATGCTTCAATGAAGTGGTTAATCTATATAGAAAGTCTTTTTAGCTTCTGCGTCTACCCAGTGCAGTGACTTTAGGATTTTGTATTCTACTTAGTTTCTGGAACCTTCATCAAAAGTACTGTTGTCGTCTGTGTGTAAACCTTTATTTAACTCTAACTGTGAAATGAGAGAAGCTGCAGAAGACCATCAGAAGCTTAACAGTAAAGAAGGCTAAAATAAATTTTGTAGGCTGCTAAATAATATTTTTTGAAAGATACTTCTATAGTTTGAATATTGAGGAAATCTTATTCCTCATACTGACTTGCTTTTTTGGGAAATAGTTTAACTCCTGAAGAAAAAGATGCTTATTACTAATTTAATGCAATAGACCTATCTTTGAAATTTGGTTTCTTGTTTAAAAAATTTCTTTTAAACAGGAGTACAGTCATGTGTAACATAACGTCCGTTTGGTGATATCTAGTCACATATGTCCATGGTCCCCAACCCCCATAAAGCTTATTACATTAAAAATTTGAGGTGTATACAATGGTTTGTAATAACAAACAGGACTACTTTGTGACATACATAAAAACATTATTAAAATGATTGTTGTTATGTTAAAGATATTAGTGTTAGACGGAAGTGTCTCTTTTTGGTTTTTATGCATAGAAAGGTACATTGTACACTATATACTGAGATAGTCATTTGACTCCACTTAGGTACAAATTCAATTTAAAAATCAATTTAAGAATCATTTGTAATCTGGGGATGGACTGTATATAATATGGTGTTTGCACAAAATCAAAATCACATAACATCCTATTTCACAGAATATAGCATGGATGTTAAGTGATGCATGACTGTATCTTATTACTTGTCTTTCTTCTTTGAGTTTACATTGTACATGGAGAATCTTTCTAAATTATGGTTTTATAAAAGTTAATTGTATGTTGGATTCACAAGTGTGGAAACTTGTGACAACTCAGAGAGAGAGAGGGAGCGCGAGTATGAGCATGAGCATGAGTTGTCAGGCCTCTAAATTTGCAACAAAAGCCTGTGTTTTGAAACAGATGCATATCTGACTTGTTTGGATTAGAATCTGAGGTTTAGTGAATGTAACAAATGAATAACAAATTTTACTTAACTGAGCTAAATAAGAAGGAGCTCTGGTGGTGTAGTGCCTAAGACATTTGACTGCTAACCAGAAGGTTGATGGTTCAAACCCACCAGCCACTATGCAGAAGGAAGACTGGGCAATCTGCTTCTGTAAAGATATTTACCACCTTGGAAACCCAAAGGGGGTTGCTGTGAGTCATAATTGACTTAATCACAGTGAGTTTGGTTTGGTTTGTTTGGAGCTAAATAATAGTTCTTTAGTTGAAATCATGAGTTAAAATATGAATGCATACCATACCCTTCTGTTTAATGGTTTTATCTTTTGTACTGATCAGCAATTTAAAATGATAGCAGGTATATAATAAATAAAGATTCAGTAGAATTAAGTGTGAATAATGGATCCTGGAGATTTATTAATTTTTGGCTTGTGATAGAGTATTAGAAGGTTCCACTCACTAGAAAGTAAATAAAGTAAGACTATTGTTTAAGGATGCCTCTGAGTTAATGAAAAATGAAGGGGGCAGTCTGCAGATCTCTGATACTCTTTTATACATGGCTTTTGAGAGAAACAAATTGACATTGAAGTGATTGTTGCTCATGTTACTAGGTGCTGTTGAGTCACTTCTGACTCACAGTGACCTATGTACAAGAGTACAGAGCACTGCCTGGTTCTGCACCATCCTCACATGTTTGAGTTGATGCTGCCAGTGTGTCAACCCATCTCATTAAAGGTCCCTCTCTTTTTCATTATCTCCTACCTTACCAAGCATGATATCCTTCTCCAGTGACTGGTCCCTCCTGATAACATGTCCAAAGTACATGAGATGAAGTCTCACTGTCCTCGCTTCTAAGGAGCATTCTGAATGTACTTTTTCTAAGACAAATCTGTTTGTTCTTCTGGCCATTCATGGTATATTTAATATTCTTTGCCAACACCATAGGAGCTCTGATAGCATGTGGCTAAGGCACTTGACTGCTAACCAGAAGGCTGGCCAGCCACTCCTCGGAAGGAAGATGGGGCAATCTACTTCCGTAGTGATACTGCCTTGGAAACCCAAGGAGGGGTTACTATGATTCGGTCCAACTCGAAGGCACATAACAAATAACAAAGCCAACACCATAATTCAAAAGCATCAATTCTACTTTGGTCTTTTTTAATTCATTATTCAGCTTTCACATGCATATAAGCGATTGGAAAGACTATGGCTTGGGTCAGGTGCCCTCTTTGCTTTATAACACTTTAAAGAGATCTTTTGCAGCAGATTTGCCTGATACGGTATGTTGTTTGATTTTCTGACTGCTGCTTTGATGGCTATTGATGTGGATCCAAGTAAAATGAAATCCTTGACAACTTCATTATTTTCTGTTTATCATGATGTTGCTTACTGATTGTGAAGATTTTTGTTTTCTTTATATTGAGTTGTAATCCATACTGAAGGCTATAGTCTTTGATCTTCATTAGTAAGTGCTTCAAGTCCTCTGCTTTCTACAAGCAAGGTTGTGTCACCTGAATATGTTCCTGAGTCTTCCTTCAATCATGATGCCACATTCTTCTTCATTTAGTTCAGGTTCTTGGATTATCTGATCAGTTTACAGATTGAATAAGTATGGTGAAAGTATACAGCTCTGATGCACACCTTTCCTGATTTAAAACCACGCAGTATCCCCTTATTCTGTTAAAATGATTGCCTCTTGGTTTATGTATAGGTTTCACATGAGTGCAATTAAGTGTCCTGGAATTCTCATTTTTCACAATGTTATCCAGTGCTTTTACATAGTCAATAAAACACAGGGAAACATCTTTCTGGTGTTCTTTGCTTTCAGCAAAAATGCATCTGACATTACCAGTGATACCCACTCATCCTTTTCTGAATACAGCTTGAATTTTGGGTATTTCCCTGTCGATACACTGCTACAACTGTTTTTGAATTATCTTCAAAATTTTACTTGCGTGTAATATTTATGGTATTGTTTGCTAATTTCTGCATTCTGTTGAATAACCTTTCTTTGGAATGGGCACAGATTTCTTCCAGTTGTTTGACCAGGTTGCTGTCTTTCAAATTTCTTGGCATACATGAGTGAGCACTTCCAGGACTGCATCCTTTGTTGAAACATCTCAATCGGTATTCTGTCAGTTCCTGGAGTCTTGTTTTTTATAAATACCTTCAGTGATGTTTGGATGACTTCTTTCAGTACCATTAGTTCTTGATCATATCTTACCTCCTGAAATGGTTGAACATTGATTAACTTCTTTTTGTGTATTTTTTCCATTTTCTTTTAACACTTCCCACATTGTTCAATATGTTGCCCATAGAAACTTTCAGTATTGTAACTCGAAGCTTGAATTTTTTCCTTCAGTTCTTGGGGGTTGAGAAGTATCAAGCACATGCTTCCAACTATTGCTGGATGAAAGGCTGGCCTGGGAAAAACTGAAATAGATAAAATTTCTTTGACTTCATGTAATGCTGCTCTGTACACACATTCTTTTCTTTTCTTTTTTTATTGAGCTTTAGGTGCAAGTTTATAGAGCAGAGTTTGTTTTGCATTCAAAATTTCATGTACATTTGGTTTCACTCCCCAATTACCATCCCCAATCCTAACCCAGTCTCCTCCCCTCCCTGCCCAGCAACCCCCACCCACCGCCTCCGCTACCCCTCATAGTTATGCACTCTTGTATGTTCTGCATTACCTCCAAGCGAGTGTTGCCCCTCTGGTGCCCTGTGGTCGATAGCTCCAAGGGATGCATCTCCATAGAGTATGTGGGTGTGCCACCCTGGGTTGAGTGGTCTATGTGTACATCTTGTTTACTATTGGGCTGAGAGCTAGCCCCTGAAGTGAGTTTTATTCCAGGCCCAAAATAAATCCCAGGGCTATAGTATTGGGAGTCCCACTGGACTCTGTTTGACCAGTAATTCTGGTCATTATTGAGTTTTGGATTGTGTTCCACGTTTTTCCTCCCACTCTATCCAGGATCTCCAGTTTTGATCCTTTCCTGAGTAGTTAGCATTGGTAGCCAGGCACCTTCTAGTTCTTCTGGTCTCGAGGCCCATCATATCCTAGGGTTGATTGTTTCCAAATGACCTTGGTTTTTTGCACTCTTCTTCACTTCCAACGATAGGAGACCATTACCTGCATCTTAGATGGCTGGTTGAAAGCTTTTAAGATCCCAGTCGCTACTCACCAATGTAGGTTGAAAAACAAGATTTTTATGTATTTTGTTGTGCCAGTTGAGTCTGGTGTACCCCAGTCCTGTATACGCATTCTTGTGCCTTTTGTTTATTCTAGACTACCTTGTGACACTATCCAGGCCTGTTCCCTCTCACAAAGTACTCTGTGTTCAAAATTAACATTATCTTCTTGTATCATTACTTTTATGGCACTAATGTATCTGTATTTCAGGACAAGAGTAGTCAAATTTAAGGTATTTGTGATAGGCTTCTAAGGATATGAATTTTTAAGACAAAGGAATATGAAATTGGTGCAGTTTACAGCAAGTGTCTCTGCATACCACATGCACACATCTGGCAATCCCGGGGGAAGGTATTTTAAGGGCCAGAAGACTCATCCCTGAATAGGAAGACTATTCTTTCTGTGCAGATGAAATATCTCACAGTTGTCTCTTTTTTCATGGTTGTTGACCACGGATCCCTCGTCACAAATATGGGGAGGAGAAGGTAAAGACCTTGGTCTTTGTTGGAAGATGCCTGTTGAGTTTAGGATCATCCCTAAATTTGGTTTTATAAGTTGGAGTATGCTTATATATTGATTTTTTTTTTTTTTTTATATACCAGTCATAACCTTGGACAGATGTAATCAGAAATTTATAAATTAGGTGTTTCTGAAACTTCCAAATCTTGAAATAAATGCATCTGCCTTTGCTTGAACTAATGAGTTGGAAGCAGGTGATTAGTAGATTTAGCTTCTGCAAAGTGGGATAATGTCTGTGAGTTAACTCTGTGGGTTGCAAATCTCATGAACTTGTAAAATCATGTTTGCATGAAAACCTTCTTTGTGGAGATTGGAGTCCTTGGATGGCACAAACAATTGTATGCTTGACTACTAGCTGAAAGGTTAGTGGTTCAAACCCACCCACAGTCTCCTTGGAAGACAGGTCTGGCACTCTGCTTCCCAAAGTTCACAGCTTTAAAAACCACATAGAGCAGTTCTACTCTGTACACATGGGGTCACCATGAGTGTGAATCATCATTAATGGCAACTAACAACAGTATGTGGATCAGAAGATTTACGAATTAGCTTATATGTAGCATAGAGTCCCTGGGTGATGTAAATAGTCAGCGTGCAGGCTCCTAACTGAAAGGGTAGAGGTTTGAGTCCACCCAGGGGCATCTTGTAAGAAAGGCCTGGCTATCTACTTTTGAAAAATCAGCCATTGAAAATCCTGTGAAGCACAGTTTACTCTGACATACATGGGTTGCCTGAGTTGGGGTCTAGTCCCCCATTTGCCTATCATATCAAATGGCAAAATCATAAACTGAATGAAAAACTGGCAATCAACAGATGCCAACCCTGAGATGACAAAATGGTTAGAATTATCTGACAAAGATATTAAGCAGCCATGAAAGATGGAATTGAAAAAACACTCAAAATAATAATAATAATAATGATGGCTTAGAAACTTCCCAAATTTGACAAGAGATATAAAGCTACAGATTTAAGAAGTTGTGCAAACTTCAGATAGGTTTAACCCTAAAGAACTCCATGCCAAGACACATCATAATTAAACAATGAGCACATTGTATACTGCAACACTGTATGTAGTACTTATTACTAATGATACCAAACCAAAACAAAACTGACTGCTGTTGCGTCAGATCCGAATCATAGCGACCCCTCCTTGGGTTTCCAATGCAGTATCACTATGGAAGTAACTTGCCTAACCTTCCTTCTGAGGAGTGGCTGGTGGGTTTGAACCGCCAACCTTCTGGTTAGCAGTCAAATGCCTTGCGCACTACGCTACCAGAGCTCCCTTACTAAGATTTACGGAAAAAACCCGAACAAAAACAGAGGTTTGTGGGCATGAGTCATGAGTTGGAGACTACTTGTGAAGTATGTTTCTTGTAGACATATAGTTGGAATTTACCTTAGAATACCAGAACTGTTTTTTTTTTTTTTTAATCTTTTGTTTGGCGTGCCATTAACACTTAATGTTCATTAACATTTAATGGGGATATCGACATCATCTACCTTTTTACTATTTTCTTTTTTGTACCCTTTATTTTTTTATTCTTTTTTCCTCCCTTCCCTCTTTTGGATGATTTGAATAATTTTAGTGTTTCGTTTTAAGTTCTCTGTTTTCCATTATATCTTTTTGTATTATCTTTTTATTGGTTTCTCTAGGGCTTACAATATGCATCCTTTACTTTTCCCATTTGTTGAAGGTACTATTGTACCATTTCATATAAAGTGTAGAAACCTTGTAACATATTCATTTGTATATCCCCTTTCTGTACTTCATAACACAGTTGTCATATATGTTAAATCTACATATGATAAACACCTAATATTATACTTTTTGCTTTAAAAAGCCATATGTATTTTAATAAAATAAGTAGGAAAAAGACTGCATAATTACCCACATGTTTATCATTTCAGCACTCTTCATTTCTTCCTTAAGGTGTAAGCGATTTTCTTTCCCTTTTGCCAGAATAACTTTCTTTAGAATTACTTGTGGAACAGGATCGGTATTGACAAATTTTCTTAGTTTTCTTTTATCTGAAATATCATAATGGCTAGTTTGGTGGCTGTATGCAGTGTAGTAAATTACCTGGTATGACTTTTCTAACCATAAGACTTTGTAAACTCCATGATGGAATTGTCCATGAGCAACCAAGTAGCTCCTGATTGTTAGTTATCCACCTGGGGTATTTCTGTTGGGAGCAGCACAAAGTAGTTTTCTGGGAAGTTCGCTCCCTCTCAGGTGTATGGAATTTGGATGTTGGGATTGGCTAGTTTGGCCACTCTGCCAGGCTCATAAGGAGGCCCCCTGGAGGCAGAAGGGGTCTCTCTCTGTATGTGAAAGACGTGCTGCTGAGAGAAACATGCTCCCGAGAGACATGCGTTGCTGAGAAAGACACTGAGAGACACGCATTGCTGGAAGAGACTGAGAAAGACTGCTGGCTGAGAGACGGCAGGCTGAGACAGACTGAGCATTTTTCCTGAACTTGAATTGTAGCCTGGTGTGTGTGTGTGTGTGTGTGTGTAGAGAGAGTTTATTTTTATTTTTATTTTTATTTGGGTGAAGATTTACAGAGCAAATTCATTTTCCATACAGCAGTTCACATATACTTTGTCTCATGTCATTGACCACAGTTTACCACAATGCA
>NW_006921704.1:2350768-2353021 GCF_000298275.1 Orycteropus afer afer | reverse complement strand
TGACTTATTTCACTCAGCATAATGTCCTCCAAGTTCATCCATGTTATGCGGTGTTTTGCAGATTCTACATTATTCTTTAGTGTTGCATAGTATTCCATTTTGTATATGTACCACTGTTTGGTTATCTATTCTTCTGTTGATGGGCATGTAGGTGGTTTTCATCTTTTTGCTATTGTAAATAGTGCTGTGAAGAACATGGGTGCACATATATCTGTTCTTGTCCTGGCTCTCACTTCCTTAGGATATATACCTAGTAATAGGATTGTTGGGTCAAATGGTATTTCCTTTTCCAGCTTTTTAAGGAATCATCCTACTAATTTCCACAGTGGTTGTATCATTTAACAGTCCCACCAGCAGTTATGAGAGTCCTAATCTCTCCACATCCTTGCCAGGATTTTTTTCTGTCTTGTTGAACTTTGCCATTAGTGCTGGGGTGAGATGGTATCTCATTGTTGTTTTGATTTGTCTCTCTGATGGCTAATGATCATGAGCATTTGTTCATGTATTTGCTGGCTACCTGAATATCCTCTTTGGTGAAGTGTTTATTCATGTCTTCTGCCTATTTTTTAAATGGCTTTATAATCTTTTTGTTGTTGAGGGGTTGGAGTTTTCTATAAATTTTAGAGATAAAGTCCCTTGTCAGAAATGTGATTATCGACAAGTATGAATTTATTGGTATCATTTTGTTATGTGCTTTTTCATGGTGTTGATATCTTTGTTCCATATAATTTTCTGTGCTGAGCTTGTCTTTTTTATGAATCGTGTTATCACTTCCTTTGTTGCTGTTTTAGTATATGCTAAATATTTGTGCTAGTCCTTGCTTTTATTTTGATGTGAAGGTTTATCATTTTTCTTTGACGTTACCCTGTGATTTGTAATTTTCTTACATAGTTTAGAACAGTCCATTCTATCTTGTAGTTGTCTAGACTTCCTCTACATTTAGAAGTTCTGTAATTACACAGTTTATTTCCCTCCTTTTGGTTTGTAGTTGTCCTCATTTTTCAATTGATGTCTCTGGTTCCCTGTTTAAAATCTTGTAGGCTTATTTACTTTAGATACTTCTGTAATTGGGTTGGTTTCTGGGTTATGTCATCATGTGTGTTAATCATCAGTTGTTGTTTGCTGTTGATGGTTCTTGCTCCGAAGGACTCAGTTTAGCATCTCTTGTAAGGTTGGTGTGGTTTCAACAAATTCTCTTAATTTCTGCTTATCTGGAAATGTCCTAATTTCACCATCATGTTTGAGGGACAGTTTTGCTGGATATATAATTTTTGTTTGGAAATTTTTTTCTTTCAGGGTTTTATATATACCATCCCATTGTCATCTTGCCTGCATGGTTTCTGCCAAGAAATCTGAGCTTAGTCTTATTGGTTGCCCCTTGTAGGTAACTTTGTTTTTCCTGTGCTGTTTTCAGGATTCTTTCGTTGTCTTTGGTTTGGGTGAGTTTGATGATGATGTGTCTTGGTGATTTTCTTTTTGGGTCTATCCTGTCTGGGGTTTGTTGGACTTTTTGAATGTATATATTCTCATCTTTCGTCATGCCAGGGAAATTACCTTCCAACAAATCTTTGACTTTTTTTTTTTTTCTGTGGTTTTATTGGTCTCTTCCTATTCTGGAATTTCAAATACACGTTGTTATGCACCGTTGAGTCGGACCCGACTCTAAGCGACCTCTCCTTGGGTTTCCAAGGCAGTATCACTATGGAAGATTGCCCAGCCTTCCTTCTGAAGAGTGGCTGGTGGGTTTGAACCACCATCCTGCTGGTTAGCAGTCAAGTGCCTTAGGCACTATGCTACCAGGG
Source organism: Orycteropus afer afer (assembly GCF_000298275.1). Classification (NCBI taxonomy): domain Eukaryota; kingdom Metazoa; phylum Chordata; class Mammalia; order Tubulidentata; family Orycteropodidae; genus Orycteropus; species Orycteropus afer. Next base: position 2,351,219 of record NW_006921704.1, on the reverse strand, counting down.
AGAGTTAAATTGCTTAAAATCATGACATTGGTGGCAGTAATGCTGCAAATCAAGGTTCTTCACAGAGGCTTATCAGCCCTCTAAAATTGTATGAAATTCTGTAGCATGTATGTAACATTTTCAAGGGGAAAGAGGGAGTATTCTTTGTGGTAGGTTATTCCCTTCGATGGTATGCCAAACCTTAGGCTTTCTTCATTTTGTTTTGATCTTTTTTCTGATTGATCCCTTCCCAAAGAAGTATTGAGGTATTTGCCTTCAATCTTACTAATTCTGTCTTCCATTGATTCAGTTCTGCTCCTTTGCCCGCCCATTCAATGTGTTATCTATTTCTGAAAATTTAGTATTAATCTTCTGGATTTCTGTCTGTAGATTTTGTATCATTTCTAATTTTTCATTTATTTTGTCATTTTGTTCTTGTATTGTCTTTTGAAATTATTCTAGGGTTTTCCTC
>NW_006921704.1:2348942-2350598 GCF_000298275.1 Orycteropus afer afer | reverse complement strand
TGTAGTATTCCCCATGATGAGACTGGTAATCAACTGCATGGTGGAATCTACTGTGAGCAGCTGAGTAGCTGCCTTAGGGATGTGGTCTGCTTCCTGTATATAAGCAGAAGCCCCAGGGAATGGTCTCTAGCTTATGGCACGTGTGGACCCTGCATGTGTCATTGTTCAGCAGCCTGCCATGCTTTGCCAACCTTGGGACTTGCAATGGACTTTAATTAATGGCCTGTCATGTGATTTGGTAACATTGGGACTGTGCCATTTTATTTGTTGACCTTGGGCTTGTTAGCCTCAGTAACCAGGAGCTGCCTGAATGAAGAGATGCCTCTGGCTTCAGTGGGCTGAGAGCAAGAGGCCGAGCTAAAGCCCAGAGTTGAGGGGCTTTCACACAGCCCCTAGAGCCTGGCACTTTGAACTCCAACTTAAAGCCTCCAGACTGTGAGAATAAATTCCTGTTTGTTAAGGCCATTCCATTTGTGGTATATTCTTGTCCGAATGGCACTAGGTAACCAGAATAGTACCTAAATATAATTGTTTGAATTCTTTTTTCAGTGAGTTCCAATGCTTTGTCTTCCTCAGGGCTGTGTTTTGGGTCTGTGTCCTAGTCCCTTATTTCTCTTGCTTTATCTTGCTTGTTTTTGTGGACTTTGATGCTCTTTTGTCTCCAGGACATTGTTACAATTATGTGTTTATGTAATTTGTGATTGTGTGTTGGAGTGACTTACCCACAATTTTTGTTTTCTTTGGATGTTACCTGCGTAAGCAGGGTACTGCGCTGTGCTCTTCTCTTCATTATTTGGCAGCACTTATACACTCACCGCCTGTCTCCTTTCCCGTTTTCAGCCTTCCATATGTTCCAGCCATCCTTGGCAAATGGAGCCTATTCTTAGGTGCCTGGAATCTGAATGGGAATGCTACCACTATAAAATTAAAAGTGGCTGCCACTTGTAAACATTCAAAATGCTACACCCTTGGTCACTTTAAATATCCAAAATGGCTATTGCTTGTAAACAATCAAAATGGCTGCTCCCTCCAGACAGCCAAAAGTCTACAGCTCAGATTGTCTCCTTTCTTGTTGTTTCCCTTCCTAGTCATAGGCTACCAGTGGAGCCATCCCTGCAGCCCTTGGCAACCAGGGCTGTTCTTTATGTCAATTCTCAGGTCCCAACAGCACTTGGAAATATTCAGGCTGTTGGTCCCGTCAGAGTAGCTGACAGCCCACTGCTCCAACCGTCTCTGTACTCACTGTTTTCGTTCAGGTTTTACACTAGTTGGTGCCTAATCCACTTCTGTATACTTCCTTTCAAAGCTCAAGGCTCCAGGATTATCTTCTGTATCTCTGCCAATTGGTTTCTCTTTTCTTTGTAGAACAGGGTCTGTGTAGCTTGTCTGCCTAGTCTGCCATCTTATCGTAGGTACACAGATTTTTAAGTGTTCCTGGCACATGTGATACAACAGACTTAATGTTAGATCTTATCATCAGCATATTGACTCAGAATAGAAATGCTGCCTTTAGTTGAGACTTTTGTGTCCCTAGGATGTTAGAAATAATACCTTTTATATTTATTTTACTTTTTTTTTTTTTTTTTTTTAGGATTTGGGTGAAGATTTACAGAGTAAATTTAACTTTCATATAGGTTAATAGTACAAATCTAATGT
>NW_006921704.1:2339037-2344745 GCF_000298275.1 Orycteropus afer afer | reverse complement strand
CTGGCTAGGACTTCCAGTACAATGTTGAATAGAAGTGGTGATAGCGGGCATCCTTGTCTAGTTCCTGTTCTCAAGGGGAATGGTTTCAGTCTCTCTCCATTGAGGGTAATTTTTGCTGTTGGTTTTGCATAAATGCCCTTTATTATGTTGAGGAATGTCCCTTCTATTCCTATTTTGCTGAGAGTTTTGATCAGAAATGGGTTTTTATATTTATTTTAAAGACTAAAGTAGAATTGTACTATGTTATCAGACATCTGAAGAATAAATTGGCTAGCAAGTACCTCCCACCACCTTGTACAAAAACAGCAAAAAGATCCAAGTAACCTTAATATCTGCTAAGAAGTAGTATCTGCTTGAAAATAATGTGATGCCAATAATTTGATATACTTAGTTAAAACTAAATAGCATTCATCTAATGAAACTTTTTAGATTCTAAGAATGGGGTGTGAATTGTATTATAATAATTGAACATATATTTTAAAGATTCTTAATGCGGAGGTGGTTAGTGAGGGAGAGGACGTCAGTGCTTGGTAAAGTTACAACTCCTAGGATCTGCGGTGAGAGTCTGGATCTTCCCTTCCTCTCCCTCTTCTCTTGGCATCCTTCACTCCTATTGCAAATACTTCCATTATCTTTAATATAAGGCTGACTGCTTAGACATCATAAAGAGATCATGAGGGTAATTAAAAATTTGGAAGCTTTGCGCTTTCTGAAAAAGTTCTATATACATTTAAGTATTCAAGCTCTCCTTTAAGGTTAGGATATGCAGAACATATAATCAAAAAAAGAAAGTTACTTTTGTTTGTAATTAGAAATATGATACAAATATGTAGCAGTGTTCCCCCTCCCCCTATTTTTTGTACTTTAACCGGAAAAGTGCAACAAAGCCAATGTATTCAAATTGAGCATCCTCTTGTCTTCCCTTCTACAACACCTTGTGCATGCCTTTTAAAATTCATCCTTACTTTGTTTTAGTATAGTTGTCTCCTCCTCTAGACTGTAACTTCTTTAGTGTAGGGAGTAAATCTTATTCATTTATGTTCCCAAAGCCATTCATAAGTCTTTGTAACTCATAATTTAAAAGTACATCATCTTCATTTGAGTTATACTTTATGCTATACTATAACTTTATAAGTATTTGAACTGCAAATACTTGGTCTTTTGGTGTGTCATGTAGGTCTGTAAAGTGACTGTGTTTTAAAAGTAGTATATTGGTTGCAGAGATAGGTGTACACCATGTGTGACAGGCTTATGTCCCAACTGATTTATAAGCTAGCCTTTAAAATATGCTTTCCTGATCATTTGGGAATAGCTTGTGTCTACATTGTCAATTTTTCTAGGATGAATGGCAATTACACTTGTTTATTCAATATGTAAATGCTAAAAGAACTTTAGGGAATACAATCAAGTCTTGTGCTAATATTTTACAATTTTGATATTGCATAATTCTGGTGGTGCAATGGTTAAGCGCTCAGATATGAACTGAAAGGTTAGAGGTTCAATTCTACCAGCTGCTTTATGGGAGAAAAGGCCTGGCAATATACTCAAAAATATTTGACCCTTGAAAGAGAAGTAAAGCTATCTCTATTTGCAGATGACATGATTCAATACAAAGAAAACCCAAGAGACTCAGCAAGAAAGTTACTGGAACTAATAGAAAGGTTCAGCAAAGTGACAGGATACAGGGTCAACATACAAAAAGCAGTTGGATTCTTCTACTTCAACAAAGCGATCTCCGAAAAGGAATAAGGTAAATAATACCATTTACAGTAGCTACCAAAAAGATGAAATAATACTAAGGAATAAATCTTACCAGGAACACAAAAGACCTATGCAAAGAAAACTACAGAACACTACAATAAAAAACTACAAGAGATCTACATAAAGGGAAGAAAATGCCATGTTCATGGATAGGAAAACTGGCTATTGTGAAAATGTCAGTAGTACCCAAAGCAATCTATGCATTCAAATCCTGATCCAGATTCCATTAGCATTCTTTAAGGACATGGAAAAACCAATCATTAATTTCATATGGAAAGGAAAGAGACCCCAGATAAGCAGAGCACCACTGAAGAAGAAAAACAAAGTAGCAGGTCTCACACTCCCTGATCTCAAAACCTATAGTAGTCAAAACAGTATGGTATTGGTACAATGATAGACAAATAGACCAGTGGAACAGAATCAAGAACCGAGAATTATGCCCATCTATCTATGGACAGCTGATCTTTGACAAAGAGCCAAAACCCATTAAATGGGGGAGAGAGAGCCTTTTTAACAAACAGTGCTAGCAAAACTGGCTATCCACTTGCAGAAAAATGAAACAAGACCCATACTTCATCCCATACACAAAAATGAACTCAAGTTGGATCAAAGACCTAAATGTCAAACCCCAAACCATAAAGTTCATTAAAGATAAAATAGGGGCAAATCTAGGGGACCTAAGTTATGGTATAAATAAACCATCAAGCATAACTTAAAATGCACAAGCAGCAGAGGAGAAACTAGATGACTGCGACCTTTTAAAAATTAAATTCTTATATACATTAAAGACTTCTCCAGAAGGATAAAAAGAGAGCCTACCGATTTGGAAAAAAATTTGGCTATGACATATCTGACAGGAGATTTATTTCTAAAATTTATAGAAAACTTCAACACTTCACTACCATAAAGACAGTCCAGTTAAAAAATAGGCAGAAAACATGAACAGACACTTCACTAAAGAAGATATACTGGCGGCCAACAGACATATGAGGAAATGCCTACAATCATTAGTCATTAGAGAGCTGCAAGTCGAAACAACAATGAGATATCATTTCATCCCAGCAGTAATAGCAAAAGTTCAACAAGACAGAAAGTAACAAATGCTGGTGAGGGTGTGGAAAGATTAGAACTCTCATACACTGCTGGTGGGACTGCAGAATGGTACAACCATTATGGAAAATGGTATGACATTTCCTTTAAAAACTGAAAATAGAAATAACAGCAATTCAGTTACTAGGAATATATCCTAAAGAGGTGCAATCCTGGACACAAATAGATATATTCACACCCATGTTCATTGCAGCATAATTCACTGTAGCAAGAAAGGGAAATAACCTAAGTGTCTATCAACAGATGAATGAATAACCAAATCATGGTACATTTACACAGTGGAATACTATGTAAGATTAAAGAATAATGAGGAGTCCAGAATCACCTCACAACATGGATAAATTCGGAGGACAGTATGTTGAGTGAAATAAGTCAGTCACAGAAGAACAAATATCATATAAGCCCATTATTGTAAAAAGTTGAGGAAAGTTTTACACAGACAAGGAAACTCACTTTGTTGGTTACTGGGGATCGGTGGGAAGAGGAAGGAAAATTTCTGACTAGTTGGGAGTCACATGTTGATTTGGGTGAGGGTTGGGGCTGTATGGAAGAAATACATGATCAGCATGGTGACATGGGAAAAGGGAGTACACAGTAACGTGCACAAAAGATATAGACAACAGAGGCAAATATTATTGCATGCAGAATACTGCATTACCAGTGGCAGCAAACACTAGGCACTGGGTAAATGCATAGACAGGTGAGAAGATCAGATGGAGGTAGACAAATAGGATATACTTCTTATAGGAAAACTAAGGATAGATTTGGCTGGAGACAGTCTTACATATATACTTGTGCTACCAAATTATCCACATATATTACAGAAGTAACAGAGGACAAGGTTGGATTTGTTTCTCAGAGACAAGAAAACACCTTGAGGGAGAGAATCGCTGGGCCTAGGGGCTAGTGACCATTGTCTTGGTGGACATCATACTCATTTGGCACAACATAGTACATAAAGATCTTGTTCTACATCCTCCTTTGGTGAATAGTGACTAGGGTTTTAAAAACTTTTGAGCAGCCATCTAAGATGCAACTATTGGTCTTCACTCATCTGGAGCAAAGAAGAGTGAAGAAAATCAAATTCATCTGGAAACAATTAGTCCTAAGATATGATAGACCATGAGGACCTCAGCCTTCATGACCCTGAGACCAGAAGAATTAGATGGTGCCTGGCTACCAATGCCAACCACTCAGAAAGGGATCATAATTGGTGATGCTGGATAGAGTGGGAAGAACAATGTGAAACAAAATTCAAAAACACAAAAATGACCAGAATTACTGGTTGGATAGAAACTTGTGGAACTCTCGAGGCTATGGCCCCAAGTTATCCTTCAGGCCTGGAAATGGACTCACTTCTGTGCATTATCAGAAGGAAGACGAGGAAATCTACTTCCGTAGAGATACTGTTTCGGAAACCCAAGGAGGGGTCGCTATGAGTAGAAATCAACTCGATGTCAGTGAGTTTCTCTGTCTTTTTTTCCCCCCCCCCATGGATTTAGCTTACAGCCCAACAGTAGAAAGACCTATAAGCAGAACACCTACCCCAGGGAATGCACCCACCTACCTTAGGGAGATGTACCCCTGAGCTCAGTCAACCATGAGACATCAGGAGGGCAGCATTCACAGAGAGAGAAAGCTGGACAGACAGGAATGCATCAATAAGAAAGGCACAAGGAAGGGATAGTCACAGGGAGAAGGGAGGAGAGCTTATTATGGTTGGGGATTGTAATTGAGGCCATGAAACCAAATGTACTTGAACTGTTTAGAGTAAAACAAATCTGCTTGGGGACTTCCGGTAAGATGGAGGAACAGGCAGACAAGGGACACAGACCCTCTTCAACAAAGAAAAGAAAAACCAATTGACAGAAATACAGAAGATAATCCTGGAGCCCTGAGCTTTGAAAGGAACTATACAGAAGTGGATTAGGCACCAGCTGGTGGAAAAACCTGAATGAAAACAGTGAGTGCAGAGACTGTCGGAGCAGTGGACTGTCAGCTACTCTGACAGGACCAACAGTGTGAATATTTCCAAGTGGTATTGGGACCTGAGAATTAACCTAAAGATCAGCCCTGGTCAACAAGGGCTGCAGGGATAACTGTACTGGTGGCCTATGACTAGGAAGGAAAACAGCAAGGAGGGAGAAAACGAGACCTGTTGACTATCTGCTGTCTAGAGGATGCAGCCATTTTGATTGTTTACACGTGGCAGCCATTTTGGATATTTAAAGTGACTGAGGGTTCAGCCATTTTGAATGTTTACAACTGGTAGCCATTTTGGATATCTAAAGTGACTGAAGGCGCAGCCATTTTGAATGTTTACAAGTGGTGGCCATTTTGGATATTTAAAGTGACTGAGGGTGTAGCCATTTTGAACCATTACAAGTGGCAACAATTTTGGATTATAAAGTGACAGCATTCTCATTTAGATTTCAGGGACCTAAGAATAGGCTCTGTTTGCTAAGGTCAACACATATGAGAGACTGACAACAGGAAAGGAGGCAGGTGGTGAGTGTATAAGTGCTGTCAGTTAGTGAATAGAGGAGCACAGCACAGTACCTTGCTTGTGTAGATAACATACAAAGAAAACAAAGAAAAGGAAAATCATGGGCAAGTCCCTCCAACATACAGTTACTGATTAAATATAAACACAAAAATGTTACAATGCCTCGGAGACAACATAGCATCACAGTCCACACAAAGAAGCAAGATAAAGGAGGGGAACAAGAGACTAGGATACAGACCCAAAACACATCCCTGAGGAAGATGCAGCATTGGAACTCCCTGATAAGGAATTCAAAAGAATTATATTTAGATATCTTCAACAAATTGAGAGA
>NW_006921704.1:2337324-2337812 GCF_000298275.1 Orycteropus afer afer | reverse complement strand
AGAAAACTATAAATCATAGGGTAACCTCAAAGAAAAATGATAAACCTTCACATCAAAAAAGAGGACCAGCATAAATTTTCAGCAAATACTAAAACAATAAAAGTGAAGAAAGTGATAACACGATTAATAAACGAAATGAGCTAGCATGGAAAATTACATGCAACAAAGAAATCAACACCACAAAAAAGAACATAACAAAAATGACAGCAACAAATTCATATTTGCTGCTAATTACATATCTGGCAGGGGACTTATCTCCAAGATTTATAGCGGAAGAGTGGATGACCAAACTAGGGTACATATACATGGTAGAATGCTATGCGTCCCTAAAGAATAATGTAGAGTCTCCAAAACACCACATAATATGGATGAACTTGGAGGACATTATGCTGAATGAAATAAGTCAATCACAGAAGGACACCTAAAGTATTAGTTCATTGTGGACGGCCAAGGAAAAGTTTATATATGAAGGCAAACTTTCTTTGTTG
>NW_006921704.1:2320953-2322497 GCF_000298275.1 Orycteropus afer afer | reverse complement strand
AAAAGCTCCTTGGGAGTGAGAATGGCCAGACTGCGTCTCACCTACTTTGGTCATGTTGTCAGAAGGGACCATTCCCTGGAGAAAGATGTCATGCTTGGTAAGGTGGAGGGTCGACAAAAGAGGGGAAGGCTTTCAACGAGATGGATTGACATGGTGGCTGCGACAGTGGGCTCAGGTATAGCAGGGATCATGGAGCTGGCGTGGGATTGGGCGGTGTTTCGTTCTTCTGTTCATGGGGTCCTATGAGTTGGAAATGACTCGACGTCAGTTAAGAACAATAGGAACTGTTACTGTAGTTACTAGATATTGAGGATGCCTCTATTTGAAAAGTTACCTGTTTTAATCATGAGGATGATAGAATGGTGGCACTTCAGTGCTAGAAAACCAAAACTCTAACTCACTTTCATTGAATCTGTTCTGCCTCATAGGACCCCATTGGTTTTCCAAGGCTATAAATCTCTGGAAGCAGACTACCCCATATTTCTTCTATGGAGCAGCTGCTGGGTTTGTAGTACTGAACTTTTGGTTAGCACCCAAAAGCTTTAACCACTACACCACCAGAGCTCCTTTACAGAGCTAGAAAGGGACTGTCTCATTCTCAGCCTCTTCAAGATGTGACTGTATAGCTCTTATAGAGGGTCAGACGTAACCAATGAGGTTTAGTGACTTCTAACAGTTAACTTTGAGAGATCTGTTGGTGTTTTGTAGGATCTAGATGACATTCAGAGGTAATTATAAGATCAGTGCTGCAGTTGGAACACCATTTGGACACCGTCTCTCTTTGAGGAGGCTTCAGTGGACAGCTTTGACCTCCATTCCTCAGCTCCATGAGGACCGTTGTATCTGTTCTCTTTCTGGTGCTGACGGCATCTTTCAGGACACTTGTGATGGGGACCATGATTCACTGGTAATGGGTTTTTTGTTGTTTGTTTTGCTAGATCTGCTTATGATCTATCTGTGAATGAATCTTTTTCTTAGTTTCAGTTGATTATTTTTTTGTTTAATTAAAGAACCAGATCCCCTCCTTTTAGTTGAGCTTTCAATCTAAAATCATACTTTCATTAGTTCTGGTAGATATGCCACCTCATCTTTTTCTCTCTGAGCTTTTTCCTAATGCCTAGAGATCTCCCAGGTAATGTCATGGTTTTGAGGGATTGATGTACACTCACCCACTTGGCCTGTTAAACACTCTTGGGCCTTTTTCTAATCTTAGACTGATTCAGTCAGGCTTTTGAAAGCAAGTAGTGCCAACCATCTTAACTTTTTCTTTTTTTTAAATGATTTTCTTGGTAAAAGTTTACATAGCCTATTAGGTTCCCATTTGACAATTTCTACGTAAATTGTTCAGAGACAGTAACAATTTTCGTAGTGTGTTAACATTCTCTTTAACTGCGTTCTAGTTGTTCCCTCTCCAGAGCTCTAATTTCCCTGCGTCATATTAACTGTGTGTTTTTCAATGTGTTGGAAACAAGTTTTTCCAAATGTCACTCTCCTTCTGTTTTCTTTTATTTTGGGACAGCGAACCTCCAAGCAGAAGCTTCTTT
>NW_006921704.1:2308334-2320485 GCF_000298275.1 Orycteropus afer afer | reverse complement strand
GGGTTTGAACCACCAGCCTTCTGGTTAGCAGTCAAGTGCCTTAGGCACTTAGGCCATTTAAACCATTTTTAAGTGTATAGTTCAGTGACATTAATTACATTGACCATGTTGTTTAACTCTCACCAGTACTGATTTCCAGCTTTTTTTTTTATCACCCCAAACAGGAACTTAGTACACTTTATGCAATAACTCTCCATTCTGCCCTGCTTCGGCTCTAGTAACCACTACTAAACTTTCGTCTCTATGCAATTGCCTGTTCTAGATATTTCATAAAAGTGAGATCATACAATATTTGTCCTTTTGTGTCCTACTTCACTTAGCATAATGTTTTCAAGCTTCATCTGTGTTGTAGTGAGTATCTTGATGGTTGAATAATCGGCCCTCACCTCTATTGTATGTATTTAACTTCAGACTAAGGCTAACTACTCATATATTACAAAGATAGCCTGAATGGAATGAAAAATTTGGAAACTTTGAGTGTTGTGGAATGAGTCTTGTCCCCTAAAATAAATATGGAAGTCCTGGCCCTGTAGTTGTGGATGATCCTGTTTGGAAATAGGTTTTCCTTTTTTTATATTAATGACATTATACCAGCGTAGGGTGAGTCCTAAACCAATCAGAGTTATAAACAGAGCAGAATAGACACAGGTACACAGGGTGAAGCAGCCATTAAGAGACTTGGTTTGAATTCTTCTAGAAGTTCTTATTAGAATTTACCATTGAAACTGCCTTTTTTTGGGAGGTGTTTTTTACTGGTTCAATCCTTTTACTTTTTGTAGGTCTGTTGAGATTTTCAAATTATTCTTCAGTCAGTTTAGGTAGTTTGTTTTTAAGAACTTGTTCATTTAATCTGGATTCTTAGTATTTTCTTGTAATTCTTTTTATTTTTATATTGTTGTTGTTATGTACCTTCGAGTCAGATCCGACTCATAGCGACCCCTCCTTGGGTCTCTGAGGCGGTATCACTGCGGAAGTAGATTGCCCCTTCTTCCTTCCGAGGAGTGGCTGGTGGGTTCGAACGGCCAGCCTTCTGGTTAGCAGTGAAGTACCTTAGGCACTATGCTACCAGAGCTCCTTAAACCACTGCTGTTGAGTCCTATCCTACTCATGGCCACCCCTCCTTGGGTTTCCGAGGTGGTATCACCACGGAAGTAGATTGCCCAACCTTCCTTCTGGAGGAGTGGCTGGTGGGTTTGAACCACCAGCCTTCTGGTTAGCAGTCATATGCCTTAGGCACTATGCTACCAGAGCTCCTATTTCTATATAGTCAGTATTAAATGTCCTCATTTTAATTATTTGCATCTTCTCACTTTTTTCCTTTGTCAGCTTTTAAAACTTTTTTAAAGAATTGACTTTCAGTCTTGTTGATTGTTGTTTTTCTATGCTCTATTTCATTTGCCTCATTTGTAATCTTTATTTCCTCTGGCAGCTTTGGCCTTAGTTTGCTCTTTTTCAAGTTTGTCAAGGGGTAATGGTGATTGTATATAAGGAGAAAATAACTTTAAATGTAATTACTGATATAATTATAGATTTTTATTTTAATTTTTGTCTATTCACTCCTTTCATCCTGACACTCACAATATACTACAGGTTTTATTTCTATTTTACCTAAGAAAACTAGGCTTCTGTAGATAAAGCAATTTGGCCACATATTTGGACATGCAGGCTTTGCAGTGGATGACTTTGGGTGCCTCCCACTCAGACATTAATGGGAATGGGGTGAGTCCCCTGCATTTGTGCAGTTGTTCTGGTGAAACAGGAGTGTCAAAGTTGTGATCTGAACATGAAGCCTCTGATTTAAATCATAGGCACTTTCTGCCACTTAAATACTAAATATTATCTAATAAAATTAGACATTTATTAACATTCCTTCTTGTTTCTTTTACTGCCACCTTTCACAGAGAAATATGACTTCTTGGATTTTCATAGAAGTTCCTTAGGGTCGCTATGAGTCGGAGCCGACTCGATGGCACCTAACAACAACAACATACTAATACTACCTCGTTAACATAATAAAGACAACCCATTCCCAAGTGGGATTAGAACTACAGGTATGGAGGTAAGGATTTAAACACATATTTTTGGGGTACACATTTCAATCTATAACACTATCTAACAGATTCCTTAGGGAGAGACTAAGGCCACTATGTGTACCCAGAAGGTCCTTTAGCTTAATTCTCAATCATTAAAAACCACTCTAATGCCCAGTGAATCATAGGAGGATAACTCTTTATCCTAAATAATCTTAAATATTTGGGCATAAAAAATAAACACTTGAAAAAGCTGAGGTGCTTATACAGAGTAACTTTAGTACAAACCACATTATAACTTATTTTCTGGTATATTGGTAGGATATTTGATGCTAGGAAGAAATTGGCATTAATGAAACATTTAATATGTGGCATTTTCACTTGCCTCTGTGCCTGGCACTGTGACTGTACACTATAAAGAATTTTGAGAAATAGTTAATTTAGTGGAAGAGCGAAAACACTTGGAAATTGAAAGTGAATTCCTGGACTCAAGCTTACCAGTCTTGGGACTTGAAGGAAACTAAAAGTAAATCATTGAGTTTTGATTAGACTTTGGGAGTGCGAGACCTAACTTTTTATATGCTTTCATACCATCATGAATAAGTAAGCTATCATCAACCCTTGGGATCTTAGTTTCTTAGTGCTGCCATGACAGAAGTACATACAAGGTGGGTGGTTTAATGAACAGAAATTTATGTTTTCATAGTTTAGGAGGCTAGAAGTCCACATTCAGGGCACCAGCTGTAGGGGATGCCTCTCTCTCTGTCAGCTCTGAGGAGGAAGTCCTTGTCCCTTTTCAGCTCCTGATTCTTAGTTGATATGGCAAGACGTCTACCCCCTATTTTTGTTTGCTTGCTTCTGTGCCTAATCTGCTCTTTTTATATCTCAAAAGTGATTGATTTAAGACACATCCTATGCTGATAAAGTCTCATTAACACCCTATTCCCAAATGGGATTATAGTCACAGGTCTAGGGGTTAGGATTTACAACACATATTTTTGTGGGATACAATTCAAGCCATAACATGATTCAATTTTATAAAAGGATCTAATGAGAAATACAAAACATTTAGCAATGTTGGGCACTTATATACATACTCCTTTCTCATCCTTTTCTCATTAGTTCTTTAGCCATATAGATCTGCATATTACAACATTGGAGCTCTGGTAGCATAGTGCCTAAGGCACTTGACTGCTCACCAGAAGGCTGGCGGTTCAAATCCACCAGCCACTCCTCGGAAGGAAGGTTGGGCAATCCTACTTCCGTAGTGATACTGCCTTGGAAACCCAAGAAGGGGTCGCTATGAGTCGGGGCCGACTCGACAGCAAACAACAACAACAACATTACAACATTGTGAACAGAGAGTGATGTTTCTGTTTACTACTACTTTTTTTTTTTTTTTTTTAATCTGTTGTTTTCATTTTCACCTTATATAGCCATTTTCAGGATACCTCCATAAGGACTTGAAAAACTGTATTATCTCATTTCTGGGACAGAGTTGCACATACCAGTCAGCTCAACATAAACTGTGGTCTTCCTTTTCTTGCCTCCCTCCCTTTTTTGTCCACTTGATCTGTCATGAATGGAAAGATGGAAGCCTTCCTCCATTAGTATATTTGTGTCTCTTGTAGTATCTGTTATAACTTCTGCTTTATAAATGTTGTTGTTGTTCAGTGCACACATATTTATGTATCTTTCTGTGGTGGTTAAGTTTGTGTATCAACTTGGCTGGGCCTGGTTGAGTGTGCAGCTGAATGTAGTTATTCCCCATGATGAGATTGGTAATTCCATGGCGGAATCTACTGTGAACAGCTGAGTAATTGCTTTTGGGTATGTGGTCTGCTTCCTGTATATAAGAAACAGTTTTGGGAATGGTCTCTATCTTATGGCACGCTTGGACCCTGCATGTAGCCATGTCATTGTTCAGCAGCCTGCCATGCTCTGCCAGTCTTGGGACTTACAATGGACTTGAATTAATGGTCTGCTGTGTGGTTTGGTAACATTAGGGCTGTGCAATTTTATTTGTGAACCTTGGGTTTGTAAGCCTCTGCAGCCAGTAGCTGCCTGAGTGAAGAGATGCCTCTAGCTTCAGTGGGCCAGGAGCAAGGGGCAGAGCTGAAGGCCAAGGTCAAGGAGCTTTCACACAGCCCCTAGAGCCTAGCACTTTGAACTCAGACTTCTAGCCTCCTGAACTGTAAGAGAATAAACTTTTGTTTTTAAGGCCACCCCATTTGTGGCATATTCCTGTCAGAGGGGCACTAGGTAACTGGAACACTTCCTTATCATTATAAAATCTCCCTTTTCTTGCCCTGTTTGTTGTTGTTGTTGTTTTTACCAAAATTCAAATTTTGCTGATGTTAAAATTGTGATCCACAATCAACACTTATGGAAGCAGCAGTCAAGAAATCAGATGTCGTATTGCACTGGGCAAATCTGTTGCAAAAGACTGCTTTAAAGTGCTGAAGAGCAAAGATGTCTCTTTGAAAACTAAGGTGTACCTAACCCAAGCCAGGGTATTTTCAGGCACCTCATATGCATGTGAAAGCTAGACAAGATGAAGAGTGATGCTTTTGAGATGTGCTGTTGGTGAAGAATACGGACTTAGGGACTGCCAGAAGAATGAACAAATCTGGCCTGGATAAGTGCATTGGAATGCTCCTTGGAGGCAAGAATGGCCAGACTTCATCTCACTTACTTTGGTCATGTTGTTAGAAGGGACCATTCCCTAGAGAAAGATATCATGCTTGGTGAAGTGGAGGGTCAGTGAATAAGGGGAAGGCCCTCAACAAGATGGATTGACACTGGCTGCAGTGATGGGCTCAGGTATAGCAAGCAGTGTGAGGCTGGCACAGGGCCGGGCTGTATTTCATTCTGCTGTACACAGGGTCGTTATTAGTTGGAGCTGTCTCGATGGCACCTAAGAACAAGAAAAAGATTGTGAAGCACACTTCATTTGGATTTCCCTGGTAAAATTTGACCATACTTTTATTTTCAAGTTTTTTGAATCACTTTGTTTCAGGGTCGTCTGTTGCATAGAGGTGGGTTTTGCTTTGTGATTAATATGAAATTCTTTTAAATAGGTGGGTAAAGCACATTACATTTATTAAAGTGACAGATACGGTTGGTCTGAGTTCTGCAATTCTGTTTTGCTGAAATATTTTGCTGTTTGGCTTGTAGTTTTTTATGTACTATTGTGGCTTTTAGGCAGGTTTTTGTTTTTTTTTTTGTATTTTTATTGACTTAATCCTTTCTTAGGCAATATCTATTAGTGTCCCAAAGTTAACAATGTTAACATATTTTCTCTTCTTTCTCCCTTTTTCTCTACCAGTTAATACTTGCCAGTAAAATTCACTCTGGTATTTACCTTTTTAATAATACTTTGGCTGTGATGATTGCTGGTTGCTTCAGCTCTAATAGGTGAGATTAGTGAGCTTCCTCTCTTTCTCCTCTTCTTGTTACCTGTGTCCTTATGCAATGTCAGAGCATACGTTCTGCTGCTACTCTAATTCTCTGGTTTATCCGAATCTTGGTTCCACATTAAATGTATTCAGTATGGTCTGTCAGTCCTATAGCCCTTTGGCCAGAGGTTCTCCAGCTGTCTTTTTGTAGGTTCATCTTATAGTCATTTACTCAAGACGGCTGCAGGGGAGGTTTTTCCCTTATTTCTTACATGTTAAAACTGTATGCCTTTTATTCTTGAAGGATATCTTGGCTGAATAATAAAATCCTGACTCACATGTTTTCTGTATATCTCACTCACAGGTATTGTTACCAGTCTGATCTGGCACTGGGAATTGCTATGGAAAATACAGGGCCAGGTTTGTTTTGCTTGTTTTTGTATTTTGGCCTGGCTGCCAAAAGAGCTCTGGTGGCATAGTGCCTAAGGCATTTGACTGCAACCAGAATGCTGGCAGTTCAAACCCAACAGCCACTTCTCAGAAAGGAGATTGGGCAATCTACTTCCATAGGGATACTGCCTCTGAAGCCCAAGGAGGGGTCACTATGAGTCAGATCCCACTCCACAGCAGAGAGAGGGGGAGGAGGAGGGAGAGGGAGAGCCAAAAGAGCCCTTACCTTTCAAGTCTATTAATTGTACTGGGTAGGATAAGTCTTAGTGTTGAACATTCTCAGCCAATTTGCTCTGACACCTAGTGTGTCCTTTCAAGAAATAGGTTCATCTTTTGTTTTCGGGATATTTTCTTACTCTGGAATGTTTGTTCTGTTGGTTGTTTTTTCTTCTTCATAGGTCCAGTTATGTATAGGTTATATTTCCTTTGCCTGTTATCTATCCCTGTAATGTTTCCTTTAGTGTTTTTGAACTCTTTATTTCCATTCCATATCATTAGGTTCTTAATTTTCTGCCTATGTTCTTTCTCCCTTATGCGCTTTCTCACTGCATTCTCATGTCTATGATACTGTGATTTGTTCTACCCTTCCTGAATTCCGACTGCTTGTCCTCCTTGTTCTCTTTTTCCTGATTTCTTACTCTGTTTTGTGATTATCCTTACGGGGCTATTGTTGTTGTTAAGTGCCCTCAAGTTGGACCTGACTCATAGCGACCCCTCCTTGGGTTTCTGAGGCAGTATCACTATGGAAATAGATTGCCCAATCTTCCTTCTGAGGAGTGGCTGGTGGGTTTGAACCGCCAGCCGCCTGGTTAGCAGTCAAGTGCCTTAGGCACTATGCTACCATTCATGCTGTAATGTTTGGCCAGAATTTTCATGTATTCTTTGGCTGTATATTCTGATGCATGTTCTTCATTAGGTAAGTTTTGGTGTTTTTTTCTGTTTTAATTTAAAAATTAATATCTTTGAAGTAATGTTGTGCCAGCTCTTTATTTTAAATTTAATGGTTATCATAAAATGAGTTGGAGTACTTAGATATTTTGGGGGAAGGGGTTGCTCAGGGCAGGATGGCCTTCTGTACTTAACAATTGAAATACTCTTTGCTTCACTGTTTCTGCAGAGACATTCTGCTTACTGCTAAAATGGCTTTTCTGCATAGCCTTGCTCTCTCTGTTTCTCTGAACCAAACCGTATCCTGGAGGTCATCTGCTGCCGCTCTGCTTGCCCCTCTACCCACTTCCTTCCTACACCAAAGCGGGGGGTGTATATTTTGCACTTCAGGGTGAGCCCTCACCTTCAGGGAGCATGTAGTTGCTAGTGTTTTCTGAGATCTGCTGCCCCAGTGCTATTCTGCTATTCTTCTCTTTTTGTTCCCTTCTTTCTTCTCCCCCAGTAAAGCCTCTGCTTTATTTATATGTGCTCTAGATTTTGTGGTTCTTGTAATACGCAGAGGATATAGGTGGTCATTTCAAGGTGGCCCATGTTCATAGAAAGTGCATTTTGCTGGCATTTTCTGTGACCTTTGCCATCGGGCTGTCTCACTGTTTGTTTCCTCTTCCCTTCTTGGATACACAGCTGATATTAGCTGATTCAGGTTTCATACAATGTGATTCTGAGTTGTTTTGCTGCAAGTGGAGTTGGAAGGCCTTTCCCCTCTACCTTGTGTACCTCATTTCTTTTGTGTGACATCCAGGAGGAGGAGAAAAGTTTACACTGAAAGTTTGATATACTCTTTCACAGGATCTTTTGAGGCGCTTATATTGAAAAATACACTTTCAGGAGGGTGAAATCTGAGAACAAAAGTTTTGAAGCTATTGCAGTTACTCGGCATTAATGAAGGGTTGCATCTCAATGCTAAGTATGGGAATGGTGAGAAGTGGTTAAATTCTGGATATATTTTGAAGGCAGAGCTGAGTTGGGATTTGCTGGTGGAGAGAGAGGGGGAGGGAGGAAGGATCCTTTGCACCCATGCATGCAAATTTTAAATGCTTTTAGGCCCTAAGTGGGTAGGAGCTCTCCACAGGAAGACTTCCCCTTAAGTTATCTTGCCCTGTTGGCAAAATGGGCAGGACTTGTCAGGTGGAGCCATTTAGTTTATTTAACTTCTGGGCAGACTCCCACCTTCCCCCATTATGAGTCTGTTGCAGAAGTCTTAAGTCCCCTTGGGCCCTGCTCTACTTCGCTTCCTGGTCCTAGCTACCACATCCGGGGCCCTCCATAGGCACACTCTGTAGAGACCTGGTCTTGGGCCCCAGGTTGGGGTTCATACTGCATCCAGCTGTTCCATGTGCAAGGGAGAGGGCCAGCCTAGGTACTCCTACGTAGCCGTCTAGTTAACTATCCTGATTGTTGCCCTAAAGCTACTGCTACTTGTTAAAATTAGAATATTTGGCCCAAAAAGAATGGCTTCCAAACCAGTTAGGGCCTCCTCCAATGTGTGTTTTAATTTGTATTTCTCCACTTAGGTCTTTCATTATTCATATGATCTCATTTGCTGTCTCCCAGAAATCAGAATTTCTGGTCTGCTGTTGTTTTCAGTGCACTGTAATTATATCTATTTTGTCATTGCAATGTGATAGTGGACGGAGGGTAAGCAAACGCTTGTGCTTATTACTTAGTCTTCTTTGATCTGGATGTTTGTGTAAGAATGTGAGTGGACTATGGAAGAAAAAGAATTTGGAATGGGTAATGTTTTTCAGATGTAGAGGTTTGAAAATGAATTAGCTAATATGTAATTGAATATTGTTCATCCAGAGCCTTCATAGTCCAGTTTATTTTACTTTTCACAACTGCTCAGTTATGGTTGTACGATAAATAGAATTGACTGCCCTACTATTTTGAAAATCTCTTAGGGTGTCATGGTTATAAGTCCTGTAAACTAAGGAATCTGAGAACATATACTTAATAATCTACAAACTCATGGGAAATCTTGTATCACTCATATTTAAGTTTCCATTAGCTGCCTATGTAATAATCATGTGGATTTAGGAAATAAAATAAAATAGTTTTATATTTTTCTTATATTGGGAAAAATGTGACTGCCTTAATAAAATAGATGATTCAGAAGATTGCCTTGGGGGGCGATACTCTGAACATTTAGAAACAAAAGCAGTTGTAAATGTACAGTTTGCACAAGGAGCCAACTTGTGTATATTGAAACATTTCCCATTCCTATTAAATTTCTTCAAAGTACATTTACTCACTAGGCTGTGATATCAAATGCTTTTGCTCTTAACTGCAAAGCTAAACCTCATGGCTACTGATGATGGTTTTGTGTACAAGGAAAAGTTATTTTCCAATGTCTCTCTGGGTTAGGTCACAGTAGTATGTTAAATACTTACTATTATTGCATTAAGGCAGAAAGTAGAATCTAAGATAAAAGCTTGAAGGGTTTTTCTCCCCTGTACTGTTGATGGGTTTTCTGTCCATCCACTTACTCAACATTTGTGGATTCAGCAGTTACTGATTACTTTTATGCAGAGCATATTATTTAGATCCTCTTGTGCTTTTCTTAATTATCTGCAATTATATGGCAACTGTGGAAACAAACTGTGAAATAGGGGCACTGAGTTGTCTATTTGGGGACCGAATTTGTGTCCATAACTTTCATAGTATGGAGCTCCTCTTGCTGAGATGGATGGCCAGTCACTACATGGGCCCAGAATAGTGTTTTGATTCATTTTTCTATATAGTCCACACTCACTAAATTTGTCAGTCTGTTGCAATATCTTTCTTATTTTAATCTGCTCAAGCTAACTTTTCTTTTCCTTTTTTAAAAAAATATAACAGCTCTCTTTCCACTTTCTCTCTGTGGTTACCTTTTCCGTGCCCTTCTTTCCTTTGTATTCCTGTGTTCTGATCTGTCTCCCTGTACAAATGCTGCCCTTCTGATCTCCCCTCGTTGATTGTTCTAAGGAGTACACCTCCCTGGTATAATTCTTCACCTCGTAGTGCTGTCTATTGTTTGGATGAAAGGTAAGCCACAGGACTGAGTTGAATTCCAGGCCCGAAGGGTGACTAGGGACCATGTTTTGAAGGTTTCACCAATCTTTATTAGACCATTAAGCCTGGTCTTTTTAATGATTTTTTGTTCCATATTCTTCTCATATTCTGTCCAGGATCTCCAGATTTGATCTTTTCCACAGTGGTAGCTGGGCACCATCTAATTCTGGTTTCGGGGTCATAGAGGCTGAAGTTCCCATGGTCCCTAGTTCCTTGGACAAATTGTTTTTATGTGTCTTTGATTTTCTTTGTTCTTTTTTGCTCTGGGTGAGGAGACACTAACAGTTGGATCTTAGATGGCTGCTTTCAAGACCCTGGTCACTCACCAGAGTAAGATGTGTTGCTGTTGTTGTTGGTTATGTGCCATTGAGTTGCACCTGACTCATAGCAACCTCTCCTTGGGTTTCTGAGGTGGTATCACTATGGAAATAGATTGCCCAACCTTCCGAGGAGTGGCTGGTGGGTTTTAACCACCAGACTTCTGGTTAGCAGTCAAGTGTCTTAGGCACTGTGTCATCAGAGCTCCCAAGTAGGATGTAGAACAGTTTTTGTGTACTATGCTGTTGCCAGTTGAGCTTGACGTCCCCTCCAACCATGGTCCCAACCCACAGACCCAGCAACTCGTTCCCTCAAGGTGTTTGGGTGTGGCTTAGAAGTTATAACTTTGCTTCTGTTTGCTCTGTTATATATGTGCATATTCTTATAGCACATACAAATACATATGCAGAAATATCATCTGCCAAACCTATATATGGTCATGGATATATTCCCATTTGCCTACTCACATCTAATAATGTTGCCTGTCTACCTATGTATCTACCTGTAGATTAATGTATGTTATTATCGGTAATGCAATATTGTATATGTAGTAGTATTTACCTTTGTTGTTTGTCCCTTTGTGCACCTTTCCATGTCTTCCTTTTCCTTAGTGATATCGTGCTGGTCACCTCCTTTTGCCTTTCCCTTCACCCAAATTAATGCCTTTCTTAACTAACTAGCAATTTTCCCTCCCGTCACCTCCCATCCTTGGTAACCAACAAAGAAAGTTTCCTTCCCTGTGTAAACCTTTCCTTGACTGTTTACAATACTGGACTCATACCATATTTGTCCTTCTGTGAGTGACTTATTTCACTCAGCATAATGTCCTCCAGGTTCATCCATGTTGAGGTATTTCATAGATTCTTCATTATTTTTTAATGTTGCATAATATTTCATTGTGTGCATGTACCACAGTTTATCTGTTCATCCATTGATGGCACTTAACTATTAACACCCCCTCCAGGATTAGCCATTGTCAAGATTAATGAGCTTCCTTGACAGACACCATTTCACATGTGTTATCTCAACTTATTGTTGGAGGAATTAATTGTGTCCTGTGTGAGGAGTCTTGGAATCTTGTACCTGGTTTCCTTTGGAGTTCATCTCATGCACCTTTTCCTTTAGCTGATTTTGCTTTGCATCCTTTTGTTGTAATATATCTTTACCATGAGTCCTCCTAGCAAATGCTCAAACCTGGGGGGGGTGGTCTTGGGAACCTTGGATACAAATATTTTCCCGATTTATCCCTTGGATAGACAATGCAATTAATAAGACTGTCGGGTTCAAATGTGAGTTGTTATGTCACTGTGGGAAAAGACATCTCTCTGTACAACCTGCTTAGAGACTCGGTGCCTAGGGTTTTTATCAGGGATTGCTTGCTCATGTTGGCACTCTCTGCCTAACATGTTCCCAAACTGCAGACTTCAAGAAGAAGAAAAATGTGTCTAGAAGGTATTCTGTTTAAGCCACATTGTTTATACAGCTTACACATGGTGATCCCAGGGAGTGGGGGGAGCACTCCTGAAATCTAAGTTCCCAGACCGTAAGTCACAGACTAACTTTGCAAGCAAGGCTTTCTAAAAGTAGTAGTTTCAGGCTTCCTATGTTGTTTTCCTCACAACATTAGGTATACCCAAATGCCTTGTATTTCCTAAATACTTTAAATAATCTAAAATAAAATAGAAGATGCATGTTAACTGTCATCAGAGTTTCCACATCAGGACTGTATGTGTTTTTCTCTTTTGATTAGCACATTTTAATTTTTAATCAAGATTGTAATACAGTGCATAATGTCTGGGCAGAAGCGAGCTATATATGCATCTGTGGTCCCATAAGGTTATGATAGAGTTAAAGAAAACCCCAAAACATATACATTGTTGTTGTTGTTGTTATGTGCCGTCGAGTCGGCCCCGACTCATAGCGACCCCTCCTTGGGTTTCCAAGGCAGTATCACTA
>NW_006921704.1:2301930-2308234 GCF_000298275.1 Orycteropus afer afer | reverse complement strand
GAAGTAGGATTGCCCAACCTTCCTTCCGAGGAGTGGCTGGTGGGTTTGAACTGCCAGCCATCTGGTTAGCAGGCAAGTATATATATGTATATGTATATGTATATGTATATGTATATGTATATATATATAAGTATCATGGATGTTAAGAGACACATACCAGTAGTTTGTTGAAACCAGTAGGTGATCTGGTCATCCTCATGGCTGCCGATTCTTCCTGCTCTCTCTCTAAACCTCTCATTCTTCTTACTACCTGTAGTAAGAAGTACTACAACTACTAAGAAGTAGTACCTTACTTACCTGTAGCTGTCCATGCAGATTATATTTGCCACTGTCTTATTTTTCTATGTAACAATCATGCCAATCTTAGTAGTGTTAAATTTGCTTTTATAAAGTGCTAGTATCCTCAGAAGTGTGAGGAAGATGATGTGGGTGGATGGGAGAGCAAACAAACCACAGTGATTTTTGTTAAACTAATAATCTACACAAATTCAGCCTTGATTCCCTTTAACAGCATTAACTTATTTTGACAGCTATTCAGGATTATGAAACTGCTCAGGAGCACAATGAAAATGACCAGCAGATTCGGGAAGGTCTAGAGAAAGCACAAAGACTACTGAAACAGTCACAAAAAAGAGATTATTACAAAATCTTGGGAGTAAAAAGGTGAATTGTTGACTTGTGTTTAAAATTTGCTTTGCCATTTTCCGTCAACTCTTTTTTAAAGCCAGTCATTGCTATATTTTTTTAATCCCTTCTTGATTCATTTCCTTTTTCTGTGTAATTTCTATCATATAGGCTAAACCCTAACAATCTTTAACATCATCAAGTATTTTCAATATGTTACAGCAAAATTTGATACAGATTAGTAATGCAATGATGGAATTCATAGTTGGTGAGAGATGACATAGTAGTATGAACAGGTCCTAAGCCTAGATTTTTTTGAGTAAAGAGGTAGGAGTGAGCCCCTCTCCTTCATACTGGTGGGAAGGTGAGAGAGGATAGGGAAAAGACGACAACCTTTTTTCTAAGGTTAAAAATACAGCCACATTTTCAGAGTTCATTTTTTGGAATGCAGAGGTACATAATTTATACATTGTACACTTTTATGTGAGATCTATCTTCCCTGACCAACTGGACCATCAGTTTTTCAATCCTGATACAAATACAAAATACAAATTTGGAGTCAAATATTTTCAGAAAAGAAAATGATTTTTAATGCCAAGAATTTAATCATGATAGCTTGTAAATTCAGAAAGTTTAAAAATTGCTCCATGTGATTTTTTTTTTCCTCTAAAGGGCAAATTATGAAGATTTAGGAGTACTTTAATTTATTCCCAAATTATACTCTTAGTGAAAAAGCACCTAAGGCAGCACACCCAGTTTTAATGATCATCTAGATCATTCAGCTGTAGGCTGAATGTTTGGTGTATGATACCGATACCATGGGAAGGACTGGGAAAACCAGGTAGTTAATGTGGTAGTTGGGTCTTAATTGGCTCCTATAAATTTTATGGCATTGTTTTGGATACTTATTAAACTAATGATTATTAATTATTTTACTGCCTTCAGAAATGCCAAAAAGCAAGAAATCATCAAAGCATACAGAAAATTAGCAATGCAGTGGCACCCAGATAACTTCCAAAATGAAGAAGAAAAGAAAAAAGCTGAAAAAAAGTTCATTGACATAGCAGCTGCTAAAGAAGTCCTCTCTGACCCAGGTATTGTTGCCCTTAATGCATTTCTATACTCTTGAAATAGCTAATTGGTGATTGGCACTTTATTAGATCTTACTCCATTGACCCAACAACAATAATTAGTGTTAGTATAAGCGGTACGTGGAAAGCCTGGTGGTCTGGCTCAGCAGTTGGAGTTCAGTGCAGGAGGTGGTGGTCTGGAGGCTCACCTCAGGAGCTGGTGAGTGAAACTCAGCCTCACCGTTCCGTTTTTTGCTGTCTCTCCCTTGTCAGACTCTGGAGACCCTTGTATGTGTTGTACAGTGGAAGGACCATCAAATGTGGAGTCAGAAGGTCTGAGTTTGAATCTTATTTCTACTTAAAGAAGTTACTAGAACTTCTTGGCCCTCAGTTTTTTCACCTGTGATGAGGACATCATTGAGGGAGACCTTTTACGTTCTTTATGACTTCATAGGTCAATGATGAATTCTCTTCACCAAACTCCCAAGAGTTTGATTAGGAAACCAGGATGGGAGGTTATAATGTACAGTAGTTGGAGAGGAGCACATACCCGCCCAGTGGCCAGGCCTGCCATTCCCAATCCGAAGGTGTTCACAGGACTCTTGTACTAAGTCAAATGTCCATTAGATTTACTGGTTACGATATGTGTTCTTTCATCATACACTAAAATGTGGCCTGGAAATAAGAGGAACGTAATGCTGAGAATTTAGGTAATACTGAGCAATGCTTGGGATTTCAAGAGGAAATTTAATTTTAAGCTGATATCTGCTACTCTTTTATGGCCTTCCATGTCAGTAGGGACAGAAGGTATGGTTTGAATTAGACAAATTCAGCAAAACAGAAGGAAATCACATTTTTTTTTTTACATCCATTTGGCAAATCAAGAGTACCCAATTAAGGAACTGAAGTTAAGTGCTCCTTTGTTCTAAAGTCATTTATAGTCTACTCTAAAGGGGACAGATGTACTTCACCAGTAAGGACAGACTGTCCTTTTTGTAAGCAAATATTGAGTGCCAACAACATCCTTGGACTGTTTCATCCTTTTATCTAAAAAAGCTCGGTGCTCAGTCAGTGCAGAGATGGGGTAGCTGCATCCAACTGGGAGCCAGGAATCTTCTCTAGAGGTTGACTCTTGACCTGAGCTTTAAAGGCCAAGGATTAGAGAGCTAATCAAGGGCATTGGGATTGGCAGAGTGACAGAGGCATGCATCAGTAAAAGAACTACAGCTTGTTTGGAATGACTAGGGTGAAGGGTGCACATATGAAAACAGCAGGTGAGGAGGAGGCTAAGAAATGGGTAGTAGGGTTGAGATCATGATTGAATTTTGTGTGTAAAACTCAAGCAGCTGAATTGGATTTTGAGGAACATAGGAGCTACTGAAAAATTTCACATCTGCAGTTTAGGCATATCAGGCCAACAGCAGTATGGAAGGCGAATTGAGGGGGGGCTGTGCCTGGGCAGGAGACAGTGAGTTATTTCAGAGGATGTTGAGGTTTGGAGATAGCAGTAGGGATATCCTGACTGAGGCAGTGATGGTGTTGAGAGTAGGATTTGAATACTCAAGTTTTGATAAATATTGAGGAGGTTGAGCCCTCCTCAATAGTAGTGACTGAAGGGATGTTGGTGACAAGGTTGGAATTATTACAGACGAGCATTGTTTCGGCACAGCAGATTTTAAAGTTCTAGAGTGTTGTGAACTGAGTTAGGTGACAGTGACATTTGCTGAGATGAAGAACCAAAAAGAGGGGCAAATTTGATAGAGATCATGAATTAGCTTTGAGATGTGGATTTTGTGTTACCCATGAGATACAGGTGGTCCCCAGCTTACAATGTTACAGTGTAGTTGAGTGATTCTGTAATATTTATGTCTGTCTGGGTTTTTTTTGGGAGGTGGTAAATCTTGTCATTAGTCCTATGTACTACATATATACAGTGTTAACACATAATTTGCTGATGTTATCATTCTTAGATAGTCAAAGAAAGATCAGATTTTAAAAGATACTGATGAGGTGTTTAACTTACATCAGAACTGACTTATTACAGAGTCAAGAACTTTGATTTTCCTCTAATTTTAAGGTAACACATTAGTATGCCTACTTTATGGATGCTATAAGACCTGAGACTTCAGAGAAAAAGGATGTTTTTACTTACATCACAGCACACAGCAGGAGCATGTGTCAATTTCCTGAGCTTTCCAAATCCCATGTAGGTGATGTGATCCTTGTAGATGGATGCTTACACATGCAGCGAGTTGCATTACAGAAGAAACCTGAGCTTAGGGAATTTATACTGGACAGTCAACATGCCTGCCTTTTGCTGTGGAGGGAGACACTCCCTTTATTCTTCAAGGCTGTTAGCTATATAAACATCTAGGAGCTATATAAACATCTAGGAAAAGTCTGGAATAAAAGGGCAATCAGTACTTCACTGTTTTACTTTTAAGATGTGCAGAAAATGTATGTAAAAGACCCTAAGACTGTGCTGGGTCTGATATACAGTGTGCAGTATATGTACTGTATTACCTTACTGAAATCTGGAATTATGAACTCTCAAACACATTCAGCTTTAGGGGTGTTGGATGGAGATTCTAGTCCTGGACCATGTTCCTTTTAAAGATAAGCATTAAAGTTAGGAGAAGGTATGTGACTTTTGTTTAACGTAGCAAAGTTTGTTCTGTGGCAGGAACGCTTGGATTGGAACCCTGACCTCTCTGTAGAAAAATACAGTAATACACTCTTTGCATTTTGTTTTTGTATGTAAAATTAATCATGGTGCTGAAATTATTACCATAAATCAGTGTTTCCTAAAATACCGGCCCCATTTGGTAGTCAGAGACTATTTATCTCTAGACTGTAAGTTTTTGGTGTCCTTCTTTCACTTTTGCTTCAGATAAGTAGAGACTAATAGTTGTGTTGTAAATGACTGCTCACAAGCTTTTAAGACACCAGATACTACTACTCGCCATACAATGATGTATAAGGTAACTTTATGGACTATATTATGCCAGTTGATCAAGATGTCCCATGAGACTATTGTCCTAATCCTTCAAACCAGAAACTAATCCTGTGAGGTGTTTGTTATATCTAAGAAGTTTCTGTAACTTTGCCCGCTATGTGCTTTATTAGATATATATGAATCTATGTGCAGTACTTGGCTTCTTTAATAGAGGAATGGTAAGGTCAGATGTTTGGATTCTCAAGGATCTTATGATCTTATGTCTTCATTTTTGTTGTAATCTTTATCATAAGTAGATGCTAAATCTAAGAAACATGAATTCATCTTTAAGTCTTTTGTGATATGTCACACCTGCTGTCCTTTAAGATATTAGCAAAGGATAATGGAATGAGTGGGGGGAGGAGTCAGCACAACATAATGAAGGTGAAGGAAGACACTGAAAGGTACACAGGCGTAAAAGGCAGTAACAGGAATGTACGAGTGGACCCACAGGTAGTTATGTAAGCTGATCGGGGTGGAAGGGTAGAGGGGATTACACCCATTATATAACAGAGGGCACAGTCATGAACTCTGTCAACTATAACCAGACACCTCCAGGACTGAGAGCCAGGACAGAGTACTGGGCTTGAGGGCTAGGGACATCTAGATCAACTGGCATAACACAGACCCTAAAGACACTGTGGTACATCTTAATTTTGTGAGTAGCAACTGAGGTCTTAAAAGCTCATGAAAGGATCTCTTTCCATCTGGAGCAAGAAAGAGTGGAGAAAAACCAAAGACTCAAGGAAATAATTAGTTGAAGGGACTAATGTACTGCATGAACCACAGCCTCCACTGACCTGAGACCAGAACTAGATGGTCCCTGGCTATCACCACCTACCATTCAGACTGGGGTCACAATAGAAGGGAGCAGTGGGAGAAAAAGGTAGAATACAATTTAAATTCATAAAAAAGACCAGACTTACTGGTCTGATAGAAACAGTTGGAACCCCCAAGACCATATGGCCTCTAGATATTCTTCTAATTTAGAACTGAAGCCAGTCCCAGAGATAACATTTCAGCTGCATAGAAGACAGGCCCATAGAGCGAAGAGTACCATGCTTCTTAGAACAGAGGCAGCATTTGCCCAAAAGCAAACTTAAGAAGACAGAAAGGGGCTGGGAAACGGGGCAAATGGAAACGGAGAGAGTGCTAACAAACTGTGGAGACTGCAGCTAATGCCGTGGAACAATCTGTGTCTAAACTGCTGAATGGTAAACTTTCACCTAAACTATAATAAAATATTAAAATAAAAAAATGCAAATATATATGTATTCTAAAATAAAGATGTACTCTGCATATGTGTAAGAGAGGAACAGACCAACAGCTTTGTCAAATGGGATCATTCATATTATACATGCTGTTAAATGTGTTATATTTTATCTAGCTTTAAAGAAGGAAGATAAGGGAGTTAGTAAAATTTTAGATAAATGTCCTTAGTACAAAAGACAAATTTTCCTAAAATGGAGGACAGTCGTACAAAAACATTAAACTATCTGCTTTTAGTGTATGTTTTAATTTTATACAGTATTGTTGATTTCCTGTTGTAAAAGACGAGGAAATATCTTCCACTTCTACTCCCACTCCTTTCCTAATTTTTTTTTTTTTTTTTTTT
>NW_006921704.1:2287192-2295640 GCF_000298275.1 Orycteropus afer afer | reverse complement strand
TTCCTAATTTTGTTAGCTATTAATTTTACTTTGTCAAGGTTTACAAAATTTACATTGTTACTGTAATTCTCAGCTGTTTGGTCTACATGTAAATTATAGTCTACATGTAAACTGATTAAATCCTCCCACTTTCTCTATCTTGTTTTTTAACCATAGTATTGCTGATCCCTCCTCTTTTTAAATACTAATAATCAGATGCTTTATTATCTAAAGTGAAATGAGATGATAAAAAGGCAGTTTCATTTCCCAGTTATCATACTAATACTTGTATTGTGCAGCTTTATTCTGTCCTGTGAGGTTTTATACTACAGGAACACTTAGCTCTCAGGCATCATAGCTAGGGCTTGAATCTCAGTTTTTATTTCCCAATTTAGCATTTTCAAGGCTGCTGAGTACCCTAGTTTATTTTGGTGTGTCATCTTTTTGAAAATTTTGGATGTGTCCTATGTATTACTCTTGGAAACTTGGTTGAGCTTCTACATTATACATTCAGTGAAATGATACTTTGAATTTTGGCACTATCTCTATTTCCATCTCTGTTATTTCCCATTTCCACTCATTGTTCTGTGGGGTGGAGTGTTACCTGGATTTTGTATTGTGCACTTGCCTGGTTAGTCACTGATGTGGCTGGAGCATTTATCTTCCAGTGGCTGCCTTAGGAAGACTATATAGAAAATAAAAAAGTTTTAGTTTTGCAAACTGAAAATTTCCTTTTGCCCCTTTCCATTCATGGTGATTAATACTTTGAGTATAGAAACTAGTTCTGCTAAAATTTGAAACCATTTTTTTTCCTCTAGCAGCCAGGGTTGCTGTTGAAGTCCTGTGCCATTCTTTTTCCTTTGTGTATAACTTGTATTATTCCTTTATCCCTAGTTTTTTGGAATTTTCATAGTGGTTGTGCCTTTTTCATTCATTCTGAGGGCTTTTGTGCTTTAGTTATGATAAAACTTTCTTCTTTTTTTTGGAGTTGTCTCTTTCTGGAACTCTTTGTTAGAAGTGCACCTCAGTATTGATTGTTTCTGCTCAGTATTTCCTAGGAAATTTCCTTAACTCTATCTTCTGTTTTTCCAACTGTCATTTCTAATGAAAAGTTCTTTTTTCACAGCTTCTATTCTTATTGTAGGGATGAAATAGCTTTTCTTCCTATTCCTGCATCAGGATCTTTCTCAGTAGTGAGGACTTTTCCTCAGGGCTTACAGCAGCATGGTGCACGACTCTGTGGTGGCAGTCATACTGCGTGTGCATGAATACTGTACATCCTGGAGTTGTGCAGCACGGGTGCCTGCCTCCGTTCAGATCTGGTGAGGCTTCGTTCTGTTCAGTTTTAAGAGTGAGGCAGAGGTTGCTTCCTGACAGACTTGATTTTAGGGATCAGAGTAGGAAGAATGTGACTATTGGAGACTCTATTGGAGGACTCTAGATTTTCCTCGGGTAGCTCCCAATCTTGGATAGCATTTTTGCGAGGTAAGATGATTAGGGGACCTAAATATCAATCACTGCTTATTTTCAACCCTGAACTTCTCTGTGACTGCTGTCTCTAGTTCTCTTTCTCCTGAGACCAAATCTCTGATCTCCTGGGTGGGAATAGGGGACACTCAATTCAAACACCAGGCACAGTGTTGATAACTGAAAAAGCAAGAACCAACCCCCACCACCACACACACAACAAACTCCTACATATATTTTAATCAATACCTGGGTCCTAATTTGCTGATTTCTTTTATAGAAATGAGGAAAAAGTTTGATGATGGAGAAGATCCCCTGGATGCAGAAAGCCAACAAGGAGGTGGTGGCAACCCTTTCCACAGAAGCTGGAACTCATGGCAAGGGTTTAATCCCTTCAGCTCAGGCGGACCATTCAGATTTAAATTCCACTTCAATTAAACCAATTATTTTCCTGCTCTTCTTCATTAATTTTTTTTTTAAGATTAAAACAAAGAAATCTTATTTCAGGATCCTAATGAAAATATTTTCAACTCTTTTTGTCCTCCATAACCAAAGAGTTAAAAATCTGTTCTTATCCAATTTAGACCTTATGGTTGATGGGTTTGTGTGAGTAGGGAGGCAAGGAAGGTTCTGTTGTGACAAAGCAGCCTGTGTACATTTTATGAATGTCTGAGGCAGGCTCGTCTGTAGAAGGGCTCATGCATTTTATATTTCTCTGCATTGGAACAGGCAGAGATTATTCTCCTCACAGCCTTGCATAGTGCCTACGTGTGTGAAAAGAGCCGTGGTCTTCATGAAGAATGGGTCTTGTTTCAGTATTCTTAAAGAGAATATTTTGAGCTGTAGTTCTTAGGGACAACTCTGTTCAGGTCAGTCCAGTCATTTGCGAATATCTGTTAAATTACTGAGCCTCCTTTAATCTGCATGTGTTTACGTGTTTCTTTACTAGGATTTACATGGCTGTCATTAAAAAAGGGGGAAGGTCCTGTTACCAAATGGTAGTTGATATATAGTTTGTTTTTTTGGTCAATAACTGCAGGGGAGAATACTGAGAACCACTGTGATAGACCTATGGTCTCTTTTGTATTAAACACAAAAAATTAACTGAAGGATAATATAGAAAATAATTTCAGATAATGTAGCAGTGATATTACTTAATAATGCTGAAGTGCAGATTGAAATATTTTCTAAATCACAGAAGTCTGACTTGTTTTACACAATATATTACAGGATTGTGCTCAGTCCACTTAAAGCAACAGAGAATGCCATGTTTCCCACTTATGGGAGGCAGCTTCTCCTACCTCCAGGTCCAACGCTCTGGGGCTGTAGTGACTCCCACGCTGACAGGACTTTTTGCGGGTGGATGTTAAACTGTAGACACTCCTTTAGCAGACCGATCCTCTGTATGTTCTCCTTTGCCTAGAGAAAAAAATACTGGTTTGCAAACATACTCCGCTCCAGCTCTTTTTCCACTATCATTTCACTTAATAACATGGCATCTTTTCTTGGGATACTTTTTTTTTTTTAAACCTTTTAAGAAATTAACTATTGAGTCAGTATACTGCATAATTTTTGCCCTAAAAAATGAGTGTCACTTTAATCAAGAATACAGAACCTTCATGGAACTTACTGATGCTGTATTTGAAATCTAAGAGCATTACTTTAGATAGAATCATTACCATTACTCTGGAAACATAACAGCAAAAGATCTGGGTTTTTTTTCCATGAAATCAAGCATTTGAAGTAGTTGTGGTGGCATCCTCACCACTGATGTCCATAACACTTAAGCACAAAATCTTTTTCTTCTACACTCATCATCTTGAAACGTATGTAGAAAAAATTATTTAACTGAGGGAAAGAAATCACAGAGTTGAGCGAAACATAGCATTGCCCTTCGAAAACGAGGAAACAACTTGCAGCTTTCATCTTGTGTTAATGTCCCAGAATTCGAGCCGACGTGGAAATTATTTCCAAGGTAAATTCATTTTTTGTCTTCTTCTTTAATCTTAGTAATCTTCTGATTTCACTAGTTACATTGCATGATGTTGCTGTGGCCTCCTTGAAAGACAGTGATGACTTCTGTCTTCTTTCAAAAGTAAGAATTTTCACAGAGTTATTACAATCACCTCACTTGCTCTTCCACTTGGAGAAGAGAATATAAAGCTGTCAACACCAAGGAGCTGAAAGATCATCTGGGATGGCTGAGGACTGGATGGCACCGGAGAGGATGTGTGCCTTCGGCATCTATTACTGAGCTCCCTACCAACATGCTGCCCTAAGGGTTGTTTGTTTTCTCCACTTGTAACCACCATGATTCCTGTTCCTAAATCTTACCATGGATTATTATTAACTTAGTCATCTTAACTGAAATGTGCAGAATTCCATGGCTACGTTCTCAGTGAAAAGAGCAGAGACGCTATGGTGCCAAGTGCCCATTCCCCTGAAGGAAGTGAATTCTCCAGAGTCTGTTTTCTCCTGATTAATGAAGATAACTTGCAGGTGCCAAGTAACCATTGTGGCTCTTTCATGAAAAGTTAAAGGCACAGAGGGGTGCCCCATCCCTAGCTTCATTATATTCATTATATTCAATTCTTAGGCTACTCCCTTCCTTTGTGGTGAGTTCCATAAGTGAAGATCATTACATTATCACAAAGTGTGTACTTTGTGGATAGTTTCTGCATCAGGAAGTATTAAACACATCAGCCAATAAATGCTGTGGAAAAAGTCCTAAGAAAAATAACATTTAAAATTCACCCTCAATTCTGAAAGCTTTTCTTGCCATGAAAAATGACACCATGAAAGTGCTATATATATATATATATATATATTTACCACAAATAAATGAAAACTTGAATAAAATTTTAGTAGTTTACTGATGTGAATTAGATTAATATAATAGTAAAAACATCTTTCTCTTTAGTCAGTATTAAAAATTTATTTAAATACCAGTATGAAACAAATTTTTGAATGGAATCTAAAAAACTACGGGTAGTTGTGAAAAATAATACCATTAATTAAGTTGATATAAAGCTAATAGAATCACACTTTGAAACTGACTTCATGGCAGGAAAAGAAAAATTTCTTTAAAGGCATGAAATTAGTCAGACATTATATTTGACATTAACCAGGAAGAAAGGTATATAATATGCTTAAGTTAAAAATGGCTTCTCAGTCACTTTTGTATTAGAGCAGACTGCCTTACTAGTTACAGGACTTTGTGGATTGATCTTGCAAAAAGATTTCATTAAGTACATGTCAATGGGGTGACCTAGAGAAATCCATGCAAGTTTGTTGAATGGTGTTTACTTTTCTACTGTTCATAAGGAAAGGGGATGGCAAATGCTAATTTGTCAATAACTAGTATCTGTTTTAATCAGATCATTCCATTTTTGTTAATGGCAGAGTTTATTGTGTAATTTTAAATGATGTTCATAGATGGAGTAATTTGGTGGTTTTTTTTTTTTTTTAAACAGATGATCTCATTTGCTAAATGATTTAAAAGTAAAATTAGCCACTGCGTGGCTTTGTGTATAATAACAGGTTTGTTGCACTTATCTGTGGTCGAATCTCTTACCTGCAGTGGAAAGTAGAGATTGGAAGAGGTACAAATTGGAAATATTTGACCAGTTATAATATTACTCCTCTGGTAAAGCTATAGTTTGTTTTGAATGAGACAATAAGTAACAATCCATCTCCATTGGTGTTTTACTAGAAAAGGAACCTAAAATTAATTGAAATGGGTCTTAGACATGCTTACAAATATGGGTACTATTTTTATGCCCGTGTATTTTCACATTTAATAAAAATATTTATGGTCATACCAGTACATTTTTGGTTTTGATTCATTTTCAGTGCTTGAGTATAAGAAGGTCCATCTTAGGAGAAATCTATTTTTCAACTTTGCTTTACACAAAATGGGTGAATGAGGTAACAAAAAGGCTTTTTATTTACACAGGTTGACAGCAAAGGTCAGACACAAAAAGCAGATCAGGCTAACATCTCTTGACTTTCGTTATCTAGGACAGCTAGGACTTAAGATATAGGCAGTTTGAATACTATTAAAACCTAATACTTAAATTGGCATTGTTTGAATGAAAACTTTAATAGTCATAGTTTAATTTGCATATTTCTGTCAAGGTACAAATTTCTTAATTACAAATAAAAGCAGCTTTTTGTTTTCTCAGTTACATGATCTATGTATCTTTAGATTAAAGGAGAACTAGAATATATACATTTATGTAGCTTTGTCAGAAAGCTCAATGTGTCAGTTATCTAGTGATAACAAAAATACCAAAAGAGGGTGGCTTTAAAGAACAGAAATTTATTTACTCACAGTTCAGGAGGCTGGAAGTCTAAATTTAGGGTGTGGCTCTAGGGGTAGGTCCTCAGCTTCTAGTGGCCGGCCATCTTTGGAGTTCCTGGGTGTGTAGATGCATCTGCCATATGTGTATGTCTTCCCCACGTCTGTCTCTATTCTACTGTTTTTATAGCTCAGAAGTGATTTTGTTTAGGACCCACCCTTTTCTGGTATGATTGCATTAACAAAAAAGAAAATAATATTTTCAAATATTATCACATGTATAGCTTATAAATTCTCAGGACATAAATACATATTTGGGGGTACAC
This sequence comes from Orycteropus afer afer, assembly GCF_000298275.1. NCBI lineage: Eukaryota > Metazoa > Chordata > Mammalia > Tubulidentata > Orycteropodidae > Orycteropus > Orycteropus afer. The sequence goes on along the minus strand of NW_006921704.1, from coordinate 2,289,568 downwards.
AGGTCATTCTATGATACTCTTACCTTTTGGTCCCCCAAAACTCATGTCCTTCCCACCTGCAGAACACATTACCTTATCATCCACAAAATTCTAAACCCATTCCAGCATAAACTCCAAAATCTCATCTAAATCAAGTATGGATGAGACTTGGTATGGTTCATCTGGGTGTAAAATTCCTTTCCATCTGTGGACCTGTGAAACCTATAATACAGTTTATCTGATTCCAGAGTACAGTAGTGAAGCAGGCATAAAGTAGGCATTCTCATTCCAAATGAGAGAAATTGGAGGGAAGGGAGCCATCACAAGTGCCAAGCAAGTCCAGACCCAACAGGGAAAATCTCATTAGCTTTGAAGGCTTGAAAATAATCCTTTGTCTTCCAGACACATCTAGTCAATAGCCCCATCCTCCACATTCTGAGAAAGCCCCTTGGCATCATCTTTGTCATCCAGGACCACTGACATACTCATGCCCTGCCTGTGGCTTTGGGCAGTACATTCTCCTAGTCCACCAGAGTGGTGACATTTCAATCCATCTGGGGCCCTGGAAGCTCTGGTGGCATAGTACCTGGAAGATCTGGTGGCATAGGTATTTGACTCCTAACCAGAAGGCTGGCGGTTCAAACCCACCAGCCACTCTAAATAGGTTGGGCAATCTTGTTCTGTAGAGATACCGCCTTGGTAACCCAAGGGGGGTCACTATGAGTCAGATCTGACTCAATGGCAGTGAGTTTGTTTTTTTTTTTGGTTGGGTCCCTGGGCAGTCTCATTCTCCCAGCCTACCAGCATGGCAGCCTCGTCCCCCCAGTTGGGGGCAACAGCCTTATTCTGTTGGTACACCAAAACAGCAGCAGACCCATCCTCCAGAGCCAAGGTGGTGGCAAACCCACTATTTGAAACTTAAGTGGTAGCCCCATCCTTTGAAATCAAGGAAGTGGCAGCCCTACCCTCTGTGCTCCTTCTGACAGTTTTGCTGGTCTCTAAACTGACCCTAAGTAATACTACTATTATGGGTCTACAGCTGTTCACAAATAGGTCCTTGACTCATTTCCCGCCTATAGAATTCCAAGAGACGGCTTTCCTTTTTTTTGGTCCTTTGTTCCTTTCAGCCTAAGATGACAGGATTTCTGCTTTGAAATATCCTCATCTAAATATTCAAGCTCATCACTTACAAGCTCTGCCTTCTACAGAGCATTCTAACATAATTTAGACGAGTTGTTTGCCACTGCATAAAAAGGATCACCTTTCCTCTAGTGTCTAGTAACATGTTCATTATTTCCTTTTAAAGTCTCACTGTCCACATTTCTAGCAACATTCTGTTCATAACAGCAACTTTCTTTACAATTCTCAGTTCTTTCTGAGCCCTCACTGGAATTGCTCTTAACAGCCATAATTCTACCCACAGTCTCTGCAAGGCTCTTAATGTAAAATAAAAATTCCTCCACTCTCATAACCCTGTCCCAAAACCACTTGCATATTTTAGGTGTGTGTTAGAGCAGCACCTCCACTCTCTGGTACCAAAATCTGTCTTATGGCTGCTGCCATAAGAAAAATAGTGTAAGTGGGTGGTTTTAAGGAAGAGAACTTTATTTACTCACAATTTAGATGGCTAGAAGTCCGAATTCTAGGTGTGGCTCTGGAGGGAGGTCCTTTTTGTTTCAGCTTCTAGTAGCTGCTGGCAATCCCTAAGAGTTCCTGGGCTTGCAGATGCATCTTCCATGTGTGCCTATCTTCATGTAGTGCCTCCCCTCTGTGTCTCTATGTGCCTATTTTGCTGTTTTTATAACTTGTAAGTGACCAAGCTTTAGACTCACCCTACTCTGCTATGATCTCTTTAGTAACAAAAGAAAAACCTGATACCCAAACAGGATCACAGTCACAGGTACGAGACCCCAAGACTCCATATTTATTTGAGGACACAGTTCAATCTATGACACTCAAAGCTTCCAAATTATTAATTATCCTCATGAATATCTTTGTGATATATGAGCATTTAGCCTTTGTCTGAAGATAATGAAAATGTGCAATAGGTGAGAAAGCTGCCAGACGAGAAGGGAAGATTCCAGGTTCTCACCCCAGTCCTAGGAGTTATAAGTTAGCAAGCATTGATCTTTCCCTCACTACCCACCTCGCCATGCCCAAACTAGTGCTTAAGGATCTTTAAAAAAGAAATCCAATTATTTTCATTTCAATGTTTATAGTTCACAATGCAGAGTCCCAGAATTTTATACCTCTTACTTGCTGAGCCAGTCCTTCCTTGGGAATAATTGATAAATAGAGCAGCACAATATGCAAATTTATTTGGTACTGGCTTATACTAAGGATCTCTGGTGGCATAGTGCCTAAAGGATTTGCTAACCAGAAGGCTGGCGGTTCAAA
>NW_006921704.1:2260564-2282071 GCF_000298275.1 Orycteropus afer afer | reverse complement strand
ACAGCACACAACAACAACAAAACCTCATTTATCAGCAGAATCATCTGGAGAGCTTTATAAATGGTAACAATTTCCCAAACTCACCTCAGGATTATTGAATCAGACTCTTCAATGGATGAGATCCAAGTGACACTGAGGTCTTTTCAGGTCCCAATAATGTATGACTCTAGACTACTTGGAGAGGCTTCAAATATTTACTATTCCTATTAATCTATTATTAATACACACAGGAAATCTAATTGTTTATATTCTTAGTTTCTATAAAAGTACCCACTAGTAATAAACACCTTTGTGTTCCTTTTAAGAATATATACATATCCTCTATTTACATGAATATAATTTTATGAAGTGAAAACTAGAAATATAAAAATAAAATACATAAATAAATCAGGACTGAAATATCCTATAGTTTAAGGTAACTAAGATGATTATGATGCAACATTACTTCCATTTTAAAACAATAGTTGAGGAATATAAGGGCTTTATTTTTTTTTTATTAATCAGATAATCATAAATCTTTTATTTTCCTCAGAGGAAAAACAGAAAATAATCTTCTCTGATTTTACAGGCACTTTTTGAAAAAAGGAAATACAGATGCACATAAAGCTGGAGTCCACAAGGATGTTGATGGTTTGTTAAACACACACGAGGGCAAGCTAGTCAGACAGGCTCTTCCACTGGGTCATCCGGCAAAACATCAAAGTGTAACTGGTGGAAGCCCAGTGTTGTCAGCGATCAGGAGAAAAGAACAGTCAGTCTACTTTTAAATATCCAATGGCCATTTTGAATAATGGAAACTTATTAAACACATTAAGTACATTTATTTTAAATAAGATTTTTTATATATATTGAAGAATACCACTGATTTTAAGGAAATTTCTGAAGTCTTAGCAGTAGTTCCACACTTTCCCAGCAGGTGGTAGACTTCTTGTACACTCATCCTCTTGTGCAAACCACTGCTACAGTTCATCATGTGTCAAAACTGTGGGGGAGGAAAGTTTTTAGTTCATGAAATTTTAAATATAAAATTAGCTTAAAATTACTATGGTGTATTACAGAAAGTATAGATGCTGATCGAGGAGGCTTTTCTTTAGTTTAGTAGCCGCTTGCCTCATTATACGGTATGAGAACAACTCTGCACATTATGGTTTCTATCACACTGTATCATAACTACTTTTAGTTTAGCACACTTGGGTGATGAGTACCCATGATGGGGTCAAGGACAGTATCTGACTTATCTCTAGATCTAGCACCCTGGCTCACACAAGGGGATCTTAATTGTTATATGCCATATGTATTAAACAATAAGGCTAGATTATACACTGTGCGCATAGGATCAATCATGCAGTGGAGAAACAAACAGCAGAAGACATATATGGTCCTATTGTAAGAGGAGAGGGCATTCAAACATAGCCACAAGTACTACATAAATGTGAGAATCAATACTAGTGAAGACTCTTAGAGACCAAGATGTTTTTTTATTCTGTGTTACTGAGCTCTGACATACTTACCGATTGCGGAACACAGAATTAAATGTATGGAGGTCAGAGTGTATTAGTGGTTATCAGGGGCAGGAGGGAGGTATAAGAGGAGGATGAACAATGATGGAAAAATTCCACTGATTAAGGGTAGGGTTGCCCAGCCCATTACTGTAATTGCTGCCAGTAAGTTGCACAACTGTAAAAAGTTGAATTGGTAAAAGCTGTGTGATATATGTACAACGTCTGATATAGTGCCAAACGCTGCTGAGGCTGCTTATGTACAACCAAACACCTCATGGGATTTGGTTCCTTGGTTTGGAGGTTCAGAGTTGTGGTTTCATGGGACACCTCAGTTAACTGGCCTAATAATGTGTTTAGTGCTTCTGTTCTACCTCCTAGATTGCTGAGTACTGCCTGGAGACTTAAACACTTGTGAGTGGCCATGCTGGGCATAGTTGGTCTCTATCACCTGGAACAATACTGGAAGAAAAAGAGTCAGGAATAGGAGGAGGCTATGGAATGTATGCCTAATTGCCTCCATGAACAACTGCCTCCTTTGCCATGAGGACAGAACAAAGATTATAGAGAAGAATCCTGATAAAAAGAGGGAAAATGGAGATCAGAGTTTCAAATTCTCAGAGACTCCAGACTTTCTGGAGTCATGGAAGGCAGATGAAGCCCTGAAACTACTGCCCTGAGATAATCTTTAAACCTTAAACTAAAAATATCCCCTGAAATTTTCTTAAAACTGAACAATAGTTCAGCTTAATTAGTAAAAAAATATCTGCCTTGAACATTATGCTCTTTTAAGAACTATATAGGATCAGACATACAACAGCAACTTCAAAGACTGGATAGAAATCTTAGAGGGCAGTGAGCTGCTGCTAATTAGGGAAGAACAACTCAGAAAAGGAAGGTGAGAATGTTTGCACAACTCTTAAGAATAATCATTGTCACTGAATGGTACATGTAGAAACTATTTAATTGGTGTATATTTTGCTTTATCTTTTCAAAAGCAACAAAAGAAATAAAATTTAAAAGGAAAAAACAGAAAAATGAGAATATATTCAGGCAGAAGTTAATGTAAATATAATGTAAGTGCATTCTGTTCTGCAATTCAAGATGGCAAACTAAGCATGTTTCTCCCCTCACTAAATTCTATTGGAAAGATAATAAAGAAATACAAAAGGGAATAACAATAATGGGAGGGAGGTGGTTATGAAGAATCATCAGAGCAGTTAACAATGAATTTCTAGAATTATAAAACCACTTCAACCCAAAAGCTGAGAAGATGAGTTGCCTTTTCCCATAGAGATACTTGGGACAGCCTGCTGACAGAGAACAAGGGTCGGTAGAAAGAGTAAAACAACTGAAGGACTATCTGGAAAATCTGAGCCTGGCAGCTTTTCACTTTCATTGTTTTTCTACATCTCAGGAAAAAACTGACAGCCTGTTGCTTATTCTAAGATAAAAAGTAGAAGACAGTTCTTGAAAGAGAGTGAACAATCTGTTTAACAGAGACTGAGCAGCTTACATGAGAGTGTCAACTGCTCTTGAACAATCTTCAATAATAATTATTAGGAGCTCTGGTGGTGTAGTGCTAAGGCATTTGACTGCTAACCAGAAGGCTGGCGGTTCAAACCTACCAGCCACTCCTTGGCAGGATGATTGGGCAATGTACTTCCGTAGTGATATCGCCTCGGAAACCCAAGTAGGGGTCGCTATGAGTTGGACTTGATGGCAGGTTTTTTTTTTTTTTTGTGGTGCTCTTGAATAAAGCTGTTTCATTTTGGCTTTTGGCCAGGGGTGTGGTAGGGTTGGGCTCTGTTCTGTTCCCTGCCCATGCACCTTAGAGTGAAGCCTGCCAATTCTATACCATGCCCATGTATTTACAACTGCCAATTAATATAAACAGCCAAGGATCTCCAGTCATTTGGGGAAAACCAATAGCAGGGAAAAAAAAAAAAAAAAAAGAAAAGGACCAAGAAGAACAAACAAAACAACTCATAATTCTAAATAGCATCTTCCAGAGATATTTGAAAAGACAATTGTTCTGGTTGCCTAGTGCCACTCTGACAAGAATATACCACAAATGGGATGGCCTTAACAGGAGTTTATTCAAACAGTTTGGAGGCTTAAAGTGCTAGGCTCTACAGGCTGGGTGAAAGCCCCACAACTTTGGGCTTCAGGTCTGCCTCCTGTTCCCTGCCCACTGAAGCTAGAGGCTTTTTTTCACTCAGCTGACAAGCCCAAGGTTGACAAGTAAAAAGGCACAGTCCCGATATTACCAGACGACACAGCAGACCATTGATTCAAGTCCACTGAAAGTCCCAAGGCTGGCACAGCATGGCAGTCTGCTGAACAATGACATGGCTACATGCAGGGTTCAAGTGTGCCATAAGCTAGAGACTGTTCACCCAGGCTTGTCCTTTTATACAGGAAGCAGACCACATCCCTAAGGCAGCTACTCAGCTGCTCACAGTAGATTCCACCATGGAGTTGATTACCAGTCTCCTCATGGTAAATACTATATCCAGCTGCCCAGACACTCAACCAGGCCCAGCCAAGTTGACACAAACTTTACCACAACAATGAAGCCAGAAAACTAGAACTAAAATTAAAAAGGAGCAAAACCCACTGCCATTGAGTATCTTCTCACACATAAGGACTCCCCCTGGGTTTCTGAGGCAGTAAATCTTTACCAAAGTTAGACTGCCCCATCTTCCTTTTGTGGAGTTGTTGGGTTTAAACCACCAACCTTCTGATTAGCAGTCAAATGCCTTAAGCATTATGCCACCAGAGCTCTTTCAAAAACGAGAAAGGAGGTGAAAAGAGCTCGTAGAGATTAAGAAGTGATGGCTTTTTCCCACTAAAAAAATTAACAGAAGGGTTGAAGATAAAGTGAAAAGAGTTTTCTGAACTTAGGGTGAAGGGGGAAAATAGAATATAAAAAGAAAATGTAAGAAATGTGTAGGATCAATCCAAAACACATAAAATCCAATTGGCTAGAATTCTGGAAAGAGAACAGAGAAATGGGAAATGTGGTAGATTTAAAAAAAAAAAAAAATTAATGGTGAAAAATGTCCAAGGCTAGAGAGACACAAATCTTTAAAAGCATAAGCAGAGTGCCATGCAGAAAAATAGAATGAAAAAAGAACCAGATCCAGATATACCACTGTGAACTTACAGAACTCCAAGAAGAAAAAAGATGAACCTACAATAGTGGTACTTAAATGCCACTCTAAATCCCTGATCTAGGTCAACCAAGTGCTGGAGCTGGTTATCAGACTGATGTGGGTGAAGTGTTACATTCTGGAGAAATGCTGGTGAGGAGACAGGCTTCAAGGTTTTCTTCTCCAAGCACTAGGTGAAAGCCTAGGTCCTAGATGCAAGTTTTAAGATAGCAAATTTGAAGTTAGATGAAAAGTCTTAACTTTTAAATTTATACTTCAGTATGTTTTAATTTTTTTGGTTCTTACTAAGTGCATATTTATCTTGACAAAAACAAAAACAAACCTCTATAAACTGCTTTCTTTCTTGATGACCTCATTTCTACATGAACATTATGGAATAAAAATATTGGTTGTATTTTTCACCTATTTACAGGTAGTAAGTGTTTATTGTGAGAAAATTTGGAAAATTAAAAACAGTCCTATTATTTTCTATTAATATTTTACTAAAAATTATATTAATATTTTTCTATAAATTCTATTAATATTTTTCTATTTCCATCCTTTAAATTTTAAATTTATTAAATTTAGTATCACAAATTGTCACTAAGAATTCTGACTGTAGAGAATTACACTATCAGGATAGATTACTTAATTAAAAAAAAATCTCAATTTGTTGGCTACTGCATTGACATCACCTCTCCCCAAACCTTATTAAAAATGATGGAACATATTACAAAAATTATTTAATCAACAGCAGTGCAACTGTGGAACAGAATGTCTAAAAAATAATCTTTATATAAAACTTAAAAAAGTCTGAAGTGGAAGGGAAAAAAAGGATAGAGGTAGTATACTCATGTTTTCATCTTTCACAGCAGCTCAGTAGATATTATCTAAACTGATAATTTAATTTTAAAATTGTAAGTAAATTATTTAAAGATAACAGAAGAAAGATATTTAACTGATCAAAAACTGAAAGATGAGACTGTGTTTTGGGATGGAAGTATACTAATCATGGTATAAGGTGGGGATCCAACAGATACTATTCAAACATGGTATCTGCAATGTTGCTGTCATTAGGTGCTGCTGAGTTGGCTCTGACTCACATCGACCCTCTGTGCAGCAGGATGAAACACGGCCCAGTCATGCGCCATCTTCACAATCCTTGCTATACTTAAGCCCATCATTGCAGCCACTGTATCAGTCCATCTTGTTGAGGGTCTTCCCCTCTCTCAGTGACCCTCCACTTAACCAACCATGATATCTTTCTCCAGGGAATGGTTCCTTCTAACATTATGACAAAAGTAGGTAAGATGAATTCTGGCCATTCTTGCCTCCAAGGAGATTCTGGCTGCACTTCCTCCAGGACAGATATGTTCTTTGTTCTGGCAGTCCATGGTATTTTCAGTATTCTTCACCAACACCTCAATTCAAATGCATTAATTCTTCTTTGGTCTTCCTTATTTATTGTCCAGCTTTCACATGCTTATAAGGCAATTGAAAATACTATGGTTTGGGTTAGGCCCACCTTAATCTTCAAAGTGACATCTTTGTTCTTCAACACTTTAAAGAGGTCTTTTGCAGCAGATTTTCCCAGGGCAATACAACATCTGATTTCTTGACTGCTGCTTCCATAGGTGTTGACTATGGATCCAAGTAAAATGAAATCTCTTCTCTATCACTTCAATCTTTTCTCTATCACAATACTGCCTATTGGTCCAGAAGACTGCAGTGTTTAATCTTCATCAGTAAGCACTTCAAGTCATCTTCATTTTCAGCAAGCAAGGTTGTGTCGTCTGCATATCACCAGTTGTTAATGAGTCTTCCTCCAATCCTGATGCCATGTTGTTCTTCATATAGTCCAGATTCTCAGATTATTTGCTCAGCATACAGACTGAATAAGTATGATGAAAGGGTACAACCCTGACACACTCCCTGATTTTAAACAATGCAGTGTCCCCTTGTTCTCTTATGATGACAACCTCCTTTATGTACAGATTCCTCATGAGCACAATTAAGTGTTCTGGAATTCTCATTCTTGTCAGTGTTATCCATAATTTGTTATGATCCACATACTTGAATGCTTTTGCAAAATCAATAAAACATTTTTCTTGTATCCCTTGCTTTCAGCCAAGATCCATCTGACATCAGCAATGATATCCCTCATTCCACGTCTTCTTCTGAATCCAGCTTGCATTTCTGGAAGTTCGATGTCAACATACTGTTGCAACTTCTTTTGAATTATCTTCAGAAAAATTTTACTTGTGTGGGATACTGATATTGTTCGATAATTTCTACAATCTGTTGGATCACCTTTCTTTGGAATAGGTACCAATCTTCCAGTCAGTTGCCCTGGTAGCTGTCCTCCAAATTACATGGCACAGATGAGTAAGTGCCTCAAGCATGGCATCATTTATTGAAACATCTCAGTGGGTATTCTGTCAATTTCTGAAGTCGTACTTTTTGCCAATTCCTCCAGTGCAGCTTTGACTTATTTCAATACCATTAATTCTTGATCATATACCACCTCCTGAAATAGCTGAACAGTGACCAAAACCCTAGGCATTAGTGAGCTGAAATGGACTGGTATTGGCCATTCTGAATCAGACGATCATATGATCTACTATGTCAGGAATGACAAACTGAAGAGGAATGGCATTATATTCACTGTTTCAAGACAGATCTTGAAACATTCATTGTAATATAGTGCTATTGGTGATAGGATAATATCCATATGCCTACAAGCAAGACCAGTTAATAATACTGTTAGTCAAATTTATGCACCAACAACTAATACCAAAGACAAGGAATTTTAAGATTTTTATCAACTCTACAGTGTGAAATTGACTAAACATGCAATCAAGATGTATTGATTATTACTAGTGATTGGAATGTGAAAGTCGGAAACAAAGAACAATCACCAGTAGTTGGAAAATATGGCTTTTGTAAAAGAGATGATGCTGGAGATTACATGATAAAATTTTGTGAGATTAACAACTTATTCATTGCAAATACCTTTTTTCAACAACATAATTGGTGGCTATACACATGGGCCTCACCAGATGGAATACACAGGAATCCAATCAACTACATCTGTGGAAAGAGACAATGGAGAAGCTCAGTATCTTCAGCTAGGAAATGACTGTGGAACAGACCATCAATTGCTCATATGTAAATTCGAGCTGAAGCTTAAGGAAATTAAAACAAGTCCACAAGAGCCAAAATATGATGTTGATTATATCCCACCTGAATTTAGAGACCTTCTGAACAACAGCTTTGATGCACTGAATACCAGTGACTGAAGACCAGATGAGTTGTGGCATGACATCAGAAACATCATACACGAAGAAAGCAAAAGGTCATTAAAAAGACAGGAAGGGAAGGGAAGAACAAAATAGATGTCAGAAGAGACCCTGAAACTTGCTTTTGAATAGAAAGTAATGAATGGAAAAAATGACAAAATAAAACATCTGATTTGGTCCTCTAGTCCTGCTCTAACAAAATGCCACAAATGGGTGGCTTTAACAAACAGAGATTTATTCTCTTACAGTTTAGGAGGCTAGAAGTCTGAGTTCAAAGTGCCATCTCGAGGGCTGGATGAAGGCCCCTTGACCTTGGGCTTCACCTCTGCCTCTTGCTCCTGGCCCACTGAAGCTGGAGGCTTCTCTTAACTGGGGCAGCAGCTGGCTGCGGAGTCTGACAAACCCAAGGTCAACAAGTAAAATGGGACAGTCCCAAGAGTAATAAGCAATATGGCAGGCTGCTGAATGAAGACTCAGCTACATGCATGGTCCAAGTGTGCCAAAAAGCTCAAGACCTTTTTCAAAGCTTTTTCTTACATATTGGAAGCAGACCATAACCATAAGGAAGCTACTTAGCAGCTCACAGTAGATTCCAGCAAGATCATCATGGGGAATAACTACATCCAGCTGCCCAGCCATTTAAAACCAGACCCAGAAAAGCTGACACATAATCTTAAGTACCACAGACTCAAACAACACATCAAAAAAATAATACATCATGATCAAGTGGGATTCATACCAGACATGCAGGGATGGTTCAACATTAGAAAGACAATCAACATAATCTATCACATAAGTAAAATAAAGGAAAAGAGTCACATGGTCTTATCAGTCAATACTGAAAAGGTATCTATACTTTCAATCCCAATCTAGATTTCATCAACATTCTTTAAGGACATGGAAAAACCAATCACTAATTTATATGGAAAGGAAAGAGTCCTCAAATAAGCAAAGTACTATTGCAGAAGAAGAAGAAAGCAGGAGGTCTCAAACTCCCAGTTCTCAAAAACTATTACTATATAGCCACAGTAGTCAAAACAGCCAGGTATTGGTACAACAGACAAAGAGACCAGTGGAACAGAATTCAGAATCCTGAAATAGATGCATTTCCAACAACGGTCAGCTGATCTTTGACTAAGGGCCAAAATCCATTGAATGGAGAAGAGACAGTCTCTCTAACAAATGGTGTTGGCAAAACTGGATATCCATTTGCAGAAAAATGAAACGAGATCCACACCTGACACCAGACACAAAAAGTAACTCCAGATGGATCAAAGACTTAAATATAAAACCTAAAAGAAAAAGTTCATCAAAGAAAAAATAGGGACAAATCTGGTAGTGTAGTGCCTAAGGAAGGCACTTGGCTAACCAGAAGGCTGGCGGTTCAAACCCACCAGCCACTCCTCGGAAGGAAGGTTGGCAATCTACTTCTGTAGTGATACTGCCTCAGAAACCCAAGGAGGGGTCGCTATGAGTCTGCTCTGACTCGACGGCAGTGAGTGAGTAATATATGGCATGTATGTATGTATGTATGTGTGTGTATATACTCAACGGCACATAACAACAGCAATATATGACATATATATATGAGACATTCCTCAACATATAAAGGGCATATATACAAAACCAACAGCCAACATTATTCTAAATGGAGAGACTGAAAGCATTCCCCTTGCAAACAGCATACACACACACACACACACACATACATATGTATGTCATATATTACTCACTCATTGCCGTTGAGTCAGAGCCAACTCATAGTGACCCCTCCTTGGGTTTCTGAGGCAGTATCACTACAGAAGTAGATTGCTCAACCTTCCTTCCGAGCTGTGGCTGGTGGATTTGAATGTCCCTAAATTTGCCCCTATTTTTTCTTTGGTGAACTTTATATTTTAGGTTTTATGTTTAAGTCTTTGATCCATCTGGAGTTAATAGACTACCAGACATAAATAAAAATGCACAAACAGCAGAAGATCAACTAGATGAATGGGACCTTCTAAAAATTAAAATGCATATCAAAAGACTTCTCCAAAAGAGTAAAGAGAGAACCTACAACCTGGGAAAAAAAAAATATTCGTTAATGACCTTTTTGACAAGTGACTTATCTCCAAAATTTATAGAAAACTCCAACACAACACAAGAAATGTTCGTGATCTTTAGCCATTAGACAGATGCAAGCAAAACAACAATAAGATACCATCTCACCCCAGGACTAATAGCAAAGTTCAACAAGACTGAAAATACCAAATTCTGGTAAGTATGTGGAGAGATTAGGACTCTCATACACTGGTGGTGGGAATGTAAAATGATACAACCACTGTGGAAAATGGTATAGTGATTCCTTAAAAAGTTGAAAACAGAAATACCATTTGATCCAGCAATCCCATTGCTAGGTATATATCCTAAAGAAGTGAGAGCCAGGATTTGAATAGATAAATGCACACACCCTTGTTCATGGCAGCACTATTCACAATAGCAAAGAGATGGAAATAACCTAAGTGCCCATCAACCAAGGAATGGATAACCAAACTATTATACATACACACAATGGAATACTGTGCAACACTAAAGAATAATGTAGAATCTGTGAAACACCTCATAACATGGATGAACTTGGGAGGACATTATACCGAGTGAACTAAATCAATCACAGCAGGACAAATATTCTATTAGTCCACTATTATAAAAAGTCAAGGAAAGGTTTACATATGGAAGGAAACCTTTGTTGATTACCAGGGGTGGGAGCAGAGAGAGGAAATACTGCCAGATAGGTAAGAGACAAGTATTGATTTGAGTGAAGGCAAAGGCAATATACCAAAAGTGAGTGACCAACACAACCCTAAAGAAAAGGAAGACACAGAGAGGTGTATAAGAGGTACAGACAACAAAAACTAAACACTTTTACTTATACAATACTGCATTATCAGTAATAACAAATATTAATCTATGGATGGATACATAGGTTGACAGGCTGAATGATCAGGTATGTGTAGGCAAAAGGGAATATACCCATGACCATATATAAGTTTGGCAGATGATATTTCTACATACGTATTCATATGTGCTATCAGAATGTCCCTATACATAATAGAGCAAATAGAGTTATAATAACTTCTTAGCCACTGCCAACGACCCTGAGGGAGTGAGTTGTTGGGCCCGTGGGCTCAGGACCATGGTTATGGGGGACATTGAACTCAATGGGCATAACACTACACAAAAACATTGTTCTACATATCCCACTTTGGTGAGTAGTGACAGGGTATTAAAAGCTTGCAAGTGGCCATCTAAGATGTAACAATTGGTCTCTCTGGAGCAAAGAAGAAGGAAGAAAGTCAAAGGCACAAAGAAACAATTAGTCCAGGGAACTAGTGGACCATGCAAACCTCAGCCCATGTAACCCTGAGCCCAGAAGAACTAGATGGTGCCTGGCTACCACTGTCAACAAGCCAGAAAGGGATCAAAATAGAAGACCCTGGATAGAGTGGGAGAAAAATGTGGAACAAAACTCAAAATCATAAAAAAGACCAGGCTTACTGGTCTTATAAGAGACTGGTGAAACCCCCAAGACTATGGCCCCTAGTTACCCTACAGGCCTAGAATTAAACTCACTCTGTGGTTTCCAGCAAAAACGATAAGACAGGTCTACAATATGAACACTTACATCAGTAGGTGCACTCCCTAGAACAATCAACCATGGGAGATCAGAAAGGCAGTATTTGCACAGGGAAATTGGTCAGAGGGCAGGAGTGCATAGGAAAGAAGGGCACAGGGAAAAGGTAACCACAGGGGGGCAGTGGGAAGAGAGCTGTTACATTATGGGGATTGCAATCAATGTCGTGAAACAAAATATATATGAATTGTATGAAAAATGAATTTGCTCTGTAAACTTTCATCCAAATCACAAATATTTTTTTTTTTAAAGAAAAGAATAAAAACAATCTAACCAAAAATCAAAGAATAACATAAAATACTCAAATGTTTTGGTACTATTAATAAGTATAATAGGAGCTCTGGTGGCATAGTGCCCAAGGCATTTTCACTGCTAATCACAAGGCTGGTGGTTCAAACTCACCAGGCACTCCTTGGAAGACTGGGCAATCTACTTCTGTAGAGATACCACCTCGGGAACTCAAAGAGGGGTCTCTATGAGTCGGAAATCACTCAACGGCAGTGAGTTTGGTTGGTTTTGGTTAAAGGTATATAACTTACAAATTAGAGAAACATGATCAAATTTGGGAAAAAGCATAACAATGTAAGTATAATGAATATGTATCTGAAATGTTCTAGAGTGAAAAATTAAAGAATGAGTGAAGAATGCAAAGCAAACTCAACTAATGTAGTCCAGCCATAATAATATAAAAAGCTGCATTAAACAAAGAAAAGTCACAATGAAAATCTTAATAAATACATTCTAGAAAGTAGGAATATTACAGATGACATTCTCTGATTATAATGAAATTAAACTGAGTACTAATAAACAAAATGGAATACCAAGCTTTGGTCAAAAAGAAAAACCCAAAGTATAGAATATGTTAAAAAAACAAAAAACAAAAAACAAAAATAACAGTAAGAAAGTTACATGTATAAAAATCAGAACCCAAGAATAACATTCATAACAGTAATGATACCTGTTATTGACCTCTGCTTCCAGAACAACATGACAGTTTATTTGCAACTCATTCCACTTTACTTTCTTCCTAAGGATATATAGCAATATGAAGAAAACCTAACCTAACCAAACCAAATGCACTAACTGTATGTTCAGCAAAACAAGGAGACAAAGAAACCCTACAAACTCAGAACTGTAGATAAATACTGTAAAAAAAATAGACTTGTACAGCCAATCTGTATGGGAAGCTGCAAAAGTGCTTTGGAAGGGAAAACAGGTAATGTGGTGCCGTGTAGTAAGTTACTTAGTGTGGCTTTTCTAGCCATAAGTCTTTGTAAACTCTGTGGTGGAATTTCCTGTGAGCAACTGAGGAGCTCCTGATTGTAAAAGTTGTCCACCTAGGGTATTTATGTTGGGTGCAACACAAAGCAATGTTCTGGGAGGTTCCTGCTCTCTCAGGTGTTTAGAATTCTGATGCTATGATTGGCTAGTTTGGCCACTCTGCCAGGCTCAAAAGGAGCCCTCCTAGAGGCAGAACTCTCTCTCTCTCTGACTGCTGGCTGAGGAAGGATGCGCCCCTGAGAGACATGTGCTGCAAGTGGAAAAGAGATGCAAGAGACATGCATTGCTGAGAGAGACACCGAGGAACATGCACTGCTGGGAGAGAGACTGAGCATTTTTCCTGAACCTGAATTGTAGCCTGATGCTTCCCTAGTAAACCCCATAACCTGTGAGTTCTGTGTGGCCACTGCAGTGAATTATCGAACCCAGCAGATAGGCTTTGAGTGCTGCGGGAGGAACGGTTGGTGTAAGGGCTGGAGGGAGGCAGCATGTCTGGCCTTGCAGGAATGGGCCTTGGGCTACTGATGGTGATTCTGTCTTCCTCTTGTGTGGTTAGAGGAGGTCAGAAGATGTGGCCTCCTTGTCTTTTTAGCATGTGGAAAGGAGTCTCAAGACTGGTGGTGCTTAGAAGTCTTTAGGTCCTTCCAAAGGGAAAGAGTATGTACCTGATAGGGAGCACTGATAAGCTCATCAAGACTGAACAAAGCAAGATTACCAAGGAAGCAGAGAAAGAAGGCTAAAATATCTCAGGGTGGGGGTCCAGAGGCATAAATCTTATGAACCTTCAGCAAAAGACAACAGAATCACTCATTTTTCTGTATTAGACCTCAGAAGGTCCCGGTGTCTTCATGGGTATAAATTATTCAACATACTTTATTCTTTCTTAACCATTCTCACACTTTACCCAATATTTCCCACTGTCTCCTTTGTGCCTCTCTTCTACAACCTTTACTTGCAGCTGTACCCATTAATTCCACTCAGTCATCACCGACACCCACACCCAATCCTTCCTGCACCACTCCTCTGCTACAAGTGCCCCTTTGGGAACCGAAATCCTTAACCAGACACATCCTTCCCAAGTTTGTTTTTTCACCAACAGCACCTTATCTACCCCACTGAGGCACAGTTTCTGCTCACAAAACATCTTTATTATGACCTATACCTCTGTAGCATCCAGCACTTACTTTTGGTGTAATGGAATTTTAACTAAATGTTTAAACTCCACCACTCCAAGCCCCTGCTTTCCAGTAACAATAGCACCCCAACTCACTTTATATGGGGAATCCGAATTTTCTTGGCTATTACCTGAAACCAGAACCAAAAGAGCTGCTTTTCTACCTATCATGGTGGACCTCAGTTTAACCTCCGCTTTTGCAGTGGGAGGAATAGCAGGTGTAGCCTTGGGTCATAGTATAATATCAGCCCAAGATTTCCAAACCCGTCTGGAAGTCTGGCTTCCCTCCAATGACAACTAACCTCTTTAGCCCAAGTTTTACTTTACAGAATCGAAGCGCCCTAGACCTCTTAACAGCAGAAAAAGGTGGAACCTGCCTCTTTCTTAAAGAAGAATGCTGTTATTCTATCAACGAATCCGGTCTGGTGGAACAAAACGTCAATACATTGACTCAACTGAGTGAGTAACTACGTAATAGACATCGAACGGGAACCTCGCCATTTAAATGGCTCCAATCACCACTAACAGCCTGGTTATTACCCCTTATAAGACCTATTTTACTAATAAGTCTCTTTTTTCTTTTTGCCCCTTGCCTCCTTAGATTTTTCCAAAATTGGCTCAAAGAAATGTCCAGAGTTACTGTTAACCAACTACTTCTACATCCGTACGCTCGCCTACCAACCAACCCAATTCCCACTAACACCAGCCTTTTACCCCCACTTTGACCCTGTTCAGCAGGAAGCAGCCAGAATGATAACTTCACCTTTTATCACCAAAAAAGGCTGGGATGTTAGGCAGAAACATGGCTGGCCAGGCGGGTGAATGATTGAGCCGGAGGGCATTATAAGAACTGGTCAAGCAAGGAGGCGCCTGACCAGAGCCCATACCAGACCCCAGCACGTAACCCTTGCTTACGAAAGACCCCAGCACCTGACTCTTACTCATGAAAGCCCCCAACCATTTCCTGCCCACTATGTTAATGAAGTACTTCAACTCTACTTCCTACCCCCATGCTAATGGGGTACTTTAACCTTATTGGTCCCTGTAACACATACCCTGCTCTCACTCTGGTCCTCTAAGAACCAGGAAGAAAATCACTATAAAAAACCCTTTCTTTCACGTGGGCAGCGTGACTTCTCTGGCCCCTCTCAGGGACCCGTGAACCTCGCCTGGGCCCCTCTCGGGGACCTGTAAACCTCTCCTGGGAGCACAGAATAAAAACTTCTCTTTAACCCCACTTTTGTGGATCCTCTTCTCCTTACTGTGACCTTACACAGACCAACCTTACAAGAGATGCTAAAGGGAGTCCTTTGGACAGAGAAGCGACAACAGCCAATAACAAATGACCATTAACACACATGATGATATAACCCAGAAACCAACCCAGCTATGGAAGTATCCAAAGTAAAG
Source organism: Orycteropus afer afer (assembly GCF_000298275.1). Taxonomy (NCBI): domain Eukaryota; kingdom Metazoa; phylum Chordata; class Mammalia; order Tubulidentata; family Orycteropodidae; genus Orycteropus; species Orycteropus afer. The sequence continues at coordinate 2,266,580 of NW_006921704.1, read as the reverse complement.
AAGCCTACAAGACTGTAAACAGGGAACCAGATACATCAATTGACAAATGCGGACAACTACAAACCAAAAAACTATGTCGTTACAGAACTTCTAGATGGTAGGGAAGTCAAGACAACTACAAGATAGAATGTTGTTGTTGTTGTTATGTGCCGTCGAGTTGGACCTGACTCATAGTGACCCCTCCTTGGGTTTCCAAGGCAGTATCACTATGGAAGTAGATTGCCCCATCTTCCTTCTGAGGAGTGGCTGGTGGGTTTGAACCGCCAGCCTTCTGGTTAGCAGTCAAGTGCCTTAGCCACTATGCTACCAGAGCTCCCACAAGATAGAATAGACTGTTCTAAACTTGGAAAGAAAACTATAAATCACAGGGTAACCTCAAAGAAAAATGATAAACCTTCACATCAAAAAAGAGGACCAGCATAAATACTCAGCAAATACTAAAACAATAGTAATGAAGGAAGTGATAACATGATTCATAAACAAAATGAGCTCAGCACAGAAAATTATACGGAACAAAGAAATTGACACCACGAAAAAGTAAATAACAAAAATGACAGCAACAAATTCATATGTGCTGATAATTACATATCTGGCAAGGGACTTATCTCTAAGATTTATAGTGGAAGAGTGGATGACCAAACTATGGTACATACACATAATGGAATGCTATGCTGGCACTAACGATATAATGTAGAGAGTCTGCAACACACTGCATAATATGGATGAATTTGGAGGACATTATGCTGCGTGACATAAGTCAATTACAGGACAAATAAAGTATTAGTTTGTTGTTGTGGAGGGTCAAGGAAAGGTTTATATATAGAGGGAAACTTTCTTTGTTGGTTGCCAGGGGTGGGAAAGGAGAGGAAGGAACCCTGCAAATAAAATAAAATAAAATAAAAAATACATTGACCCATGTCACTTAAGTTTTGTGTATTTTACTTTAAATTATATTTCAATGAAATGCATTTAAAAAAAAAGAAAAATAGAAAGTTAAGATGAAACACAATTGTTCATACTTATATGAGAAAGTTATATATGATAATTTCAGCTCTTCTTACAAATGAAGCTGAAGAAAATTTATTCTGAGCTGAAGAAAATTTATTCTGAACTACTGGAAAGAAGTATTGTGAGGATTAACTTAACCTTGTAAATTTCTGCCATACTCACTGGAACACAACAGGAGTTCATTGCTATTTTTAGAAAAGAGTAAAGAACAATAAGTGCGGTGTAGTGAATTACTTAGTGTGGCTTTTCTAGCCATAAGTCTTTGTAAACTCTGTGGTGGAATTTGCTGTGAGCAACTGAGGAGCTCCTGATTGTAAAAGTTATCCACCTGAGGTATTTCTGTTGGGCACAACACAAAGCAATGTTCTGGGAGGTTCCTGCTCTCTCTCAGGTGCTTAGAATCCTGATGGTATGATTGGTCAGTTTGGCCACTCTGCCAGGCTCAAAAGGAGACCTCCTAGAGGCAGAAGAAGTCTCTCTCCAACTGCTGGTGGAGGAAGACATGCTGCTGAAAGAGAGACACACTCCTGAAAGAGATGCAAGAGACATGCATTGCTGAGTGAGACACCGAGGGACACTCACTGTTGGGAGAGAGACCGTGAGAGACTGTTAGGAGAGAGATTGTGGGCTGGGAGAGAGACTGAGCATTTTTCCTGAACTTGAATCGTAGCCTGGTGCTTCCCTAATAAACCCCGTAATCTGTGAGTTCTTTGTGGCCACTGCAGCAAATTATTGGACCTAGGAGAGAGGTGGTGGGTGCTTTGGGAGGAACGGTTGGAGAAAGGGCTGGAGGGAGGCAGCATGTCTGGCCTTTCAGGAATAGGCCTTGGGTTCTGATGGTGATCCTGCCTTCCTCTTGTGGGGTTAGAGGAGGTCAGGAGATGTGACCCCCTTGCCCTTTTTGCAATAAGGAGAAATAGAGAGCAACAGTAAGGTAAAGGAATGATGAGAGAATCAAGAAGTATATATCTGTTCTTTGAAAAAATTCAACATATTTACGTGAAGGTTTATGTAGGTCAGAGAAATGCCACAGTAACCACAAATTTTAAAAATCTAAAATAGAAGCTATTGTAATGAAAAATACTATCCCCAAATCACCTCTACCTCATGATGAAGGCTATTAGAATCAGGAACATGGGAGGGAGTCTGTATTATAAATGAGATTAATTCAGGAAATAAGAGGTAGTACTTTTAGTTAGCCATGTAAAGCTTGTAGTAATCTTCAGATATTGCTTGAATCTTCACAATTGATAAATTCAGTACAATATTAAAGACAAACATTTCTTTTACTCTATTTTTTTTTTTTACCTCTGTTTTTTGTCTGAGGTAGTGCTGTACTACCCATCTATGTAGTCGTTTGAATTGAAACTACATCCCTGGAGGAGTATATTATCTATCCATGTTTTCAATTTGTGAGCTTAGTCCACATAAAAATGAAATTCTAAATCATGTCAGAGATTTTTCTTAGGGAAATTCTGACCTAATCATTTGATTATTTCATGAAGAAATGAGTATATAATCTTTTTTTCATCTCAATAAATGTAACACATGGGGCTCACACAACACTGAAGGATGATGACTTACTTGCATTGTTCTTCTTGTTTTCAATTTGCTCTAATAGTTGTCGTATCTCAGTATCATACTCCACCCATTCGGGGACAATTCTGGCAGCAGCTTTTAGTTTGGGTTCCTTTGTTTTGGGGTTATTGCACTAGAAGTTTAAATAAAGTTTTGTTAATAAAAATCATATTCCAGGAAACATAAAGGAAATAACTGATATTTCTGTGTCACTAGAACCAACAAAATGCATTTTATGAAAAGCAGAGTCTTTTAAATATCTACAGTACTGAAATTAGTTTAGTGACAGGATCAAAAGAAATGACAAATTACAACCACTGATGTAAGAAACAATAAACCAATTACCTCAATCAAAAATTTAAACAAGAAATTGTTGAAAGACTTGAGCAGACAGACAAAAGAATCAATGAACTAAAGGATAACTGAAATTATGGAGGCTAAGGAGCAACAAAGGAGAAGGCTCAAGACTGCTGAACACAGTTTAAAGGAATTATGAAGCAACATCCAGGGAACCAATATACACATCATACATCATGGAAATCATGGGTAGGAGTGGTAAAAGTAAAGAGTTTTTATATGCAATTGAATTTAAACTGGTATTAATTTAATTCAGGCTGTTATAAATGTAATACACATGGTAACCACAAAGAAAATATGTTCACACCCCCCATAGAGGAGAATCAAAATGATTCACTACAAAAAAATCAACAAAACACAAATATTGGCAGTATTAGATCAAACAAAAGACAAAGAAGGTATAAGTCACTCAGAAAACAACAAAATGGCAGAAGTCCCTTCTTATCAGTAATTACAGTGAATGAAAATGAACTCAATGCTCCAATCTAAAGACAAAAGAGTGGCAAAATGGATTAACAAATATAATCTTGTTCACTATTAGACTATTTAAAATAGGCAAAAGTTGGAAACAACCTAAATGCCTATTAACAGATAAATGAATAAACAAAATATGTTATATGCATAAAATGGAATACTACTCAGCCATAAAGAGAAATGAAGTCCTGATACATGCCCTAACATCAATGAACCTTGAAAACATTATATTGAGTGAAACAAGTCACAAAAGGACAGTGTATAATCCTACTTAATTAAAATATCTAAAATAGGCAATTTAACAGAAACCAAAGTTTATTAGTGGGTATAGGTGCAGGATATTGGTAGGGAAAACAGGAAACTCTGTTTAGGGGACAGTGAGTCTGTTAAGAGTGACAGAAATATTTGGAAACAGACAGTGGTAATAGTTGAACATGATGAACATAATTAATGTCACTGCATCTTACATGCAAAATGGCAAATGTTTTGTTACATATATATATAGTACAATAAAACAAAAATTTAAGTCACTTGCTTTGTAGGTTTAGTGGAAAAACAATGAAAATGAAATCTAAGTTCTGTGACTGACTTAGTTCCAACTCCACTCTTACTAGTACTATGACCTGTACAAGTTACTTAACTTTGTGGGTGGAGGCAGAGTGAGGGGCATGTAGGATTGAGGTAAGCATATCTTAGTTTCTACATCTGCAAAAGAGGAAATTAAAATATTTAATTTAGAAAGTATCTAAGGTTCCATCAATCTATGATCAATTTAAACTACTTGGCTAGCAATTGGTCTCAGCATAGAGTTTTTTGAAAATTAAAGCCGATGATCTAAAAGATTAAAGGTCAGAAATACAGGAAAAGTCAGTAAGGAAAGTGTCTTCATTCTGATTTGGGGTACCTTTTGAAGGTACAACCGGTAATATTTGCTGATGGACTGGAGGTCAGTTGTGAGAAAAGAGAGGTATCATAGATGACCTGAGTGTCTTTGGCTTAAACAATGTAAAGAATGGAGTTGCCATTTACTGAGAAAGGAGAGACTATGGGAAAAGCATAAACGTTACAAACTTACAAGACATCTCATTTGGCATTTATAAATCATTAATAAGTGTCTCGAAGCTCACTTCTATAAGACATTTTCTCAGGGTTGCCAAAACTTGCTTTTCTCTTAATGTCTGTGGTGCAGTGAATTACTTAATAGGGCTCTTCTAGCCATGGTCTTTGTGACTCCCACCAGATGACTGGGTGGGACTATGAAAATGTGAGGTGCTTGAGGCCCACCAACGGGATTGGATAGCTTGCTAATAATGCAAATAAGGTACACGGCACCCTTGTGGGAGTTGCTGTTGTTGCGTGCTCTGCAAATAAGGTGTATGGAACCCTAGGTGGGGATTGGTCAGTTATGCCATCTCATTACGCTTAAAATGAGCCATCCCAAAGTAGTGAAGCATATCATTGGACCCCAGATCCTTGCACTGAGACAGCAAGAAGCAGAGGCAGAGAAAAGGCAGCAGTAGAGGCAGCAGAACCAAGAGACTGGCATGAGACAGAGCAGTGGACTTCCTGGACCAGAGTGAGAAAACTGAAGCAGAGGCTTGCTGGTGGAGTGGGGTGCCTCTGTGGACACATATTGGTAGAGCTAAAAGAGCTTTGTTAACACCTGCCCAAGCAGGGCAGAGGCCAAGACCAGAGAGAAGTGTGCCTGTGGCACACCTGAGAAGAGGCTGTTATGTTTGAGAACTGCACCCTGACTTTTTTCTGATTCTGAATTGTAACCTGTTACTTCTCTACTAAACCTTATAATAATGAGTATTGTCTCTGAGTTATGTGTGCCCATTCCAATGAATAATAGAACTCTGCAGATAAGTAAAGAGTGCTGCTGTGGGGGATGTTTGGTGTCAGAATTGGTAATAAAGTTTTGGAGGGTGGTGGCACATCTGACCTCCGTTTCATAGGAATCAGCCTTAGGCTGTTGATGCTGATGGTCATACTCCTCCCTCCCTTTTGAAGTTAGAGGGGGTAAGACCATGTTGCTCTGCACCCTTTTGGCAACGACTATGAGAAAGATATTAGCCATGATCCATAAGCCTATTGCCTTAATCTTAATCAATCTTAATAAAATATTTTCATTTGATGAGTGGATATTTTTCTGTAGTAATGTATTTCTGAAATAAATGGAAAACAGAATTTCCTTTCCAGAAATTAACTTTACAGGCAATGCTTTCTATAAAGTGAAGACAAAGGAACAATTTTCTGTTTTATAATTGTGCTTTTGTTGTTGTTGTTATGTGCCATGGAGTCGGACCTGACTCATAGCGACCCCTCCTTGGGTTTCCAAGGTGGTATCACTACGGAAGTGGATTGCCCAACCTTCCTTCCTAGGAGTGGCTGGTGGGTTTGAACCGCCAGCCTTCTTGTTAGCAGTCAAGTGCCTTAGGCACTACGTTACCACAGCTCCTAACTGTGCTTGTTGTTGTTGTTATGTGCCATCGAGTCAGCCCCGACCCATAGCGATCCCTCCTTGGATTTCCGAGGCAGTATCACTATGGAAGTAGATTGCCCAACCTTCCTTCCAAGGAGTGGCTGGTGGGTTTGA
>NW_006921704.1:2258187-2260309 GCF_000298275.1 Orycteropus afer afer | reverse complement strand
TATATATATATATATATATATATGTATTTATATATATACATATGTGTGTGTGTATATATACACACATACACACACACACACATATTAACTATTTTATCTTTTGTTTTTATGATACAACCTTTCTTGTTCCACAATCTATCAGTGGTTCTTCACTGGGGAACTTATGTCCCCAGAAACATTTGGAAAGGTTTGGAAACTTTTTTGGTCAAGACTGGGGTTGTGTGTGTGTGTGCGCACGCACACGTGTGGGTGGGTGCTACTGACATCTAGTGAGCAGAGGCCAAGGATGCTGCTAAATGTCCTATGATGGACGTACAGTGGGTAGCCCTTCACAACAAAGAATTGTTGTTGTTAGGTACCATCAAGTCAGCTCTGATAGAGACACTGCACATAATGGAATGAAACACTGCCCAGTCCTATGCCCTCCTCACAATCTTTGCTCTGCTTAACTCCATTGTCACAGCCATTGTGTCAATCTATCTTATTGAAGGTCTTACCCTTTTTCACTGACCCTCTACTTTACCAAGCATGATATCCTTCTCCAGAAACTGGTTTCTTCTGACATAATGATCAAAGTAGGTAAGATGAAGACAGGCCATTCTTGCTTCTAAGGAGCACTCCAGCTATACTTCTTTCAAGACAGATTTGTTCATTCTTCTTCCAGTCCATGGTATTTTCAGTATTCTTTGCCAATACAATTCAAAAACATTAACTCTTTTTCAGTCTTCCTTATTTATTGTCCAGCTTTCACATGGGTATGAGGTGACTGAAAATACCATGGGTTGGGGCAAACATACCTTAGTCTTCAAAGTGACATCTTTGCTTTAAGACTTTAAAGAGGTCTTTTGCAGCAGATTTGCCCAGTGTAATATGTCATCTGATTTCTTGACTGCTGCCTCCATGGGCATTGATCATGGATCCAAGTAAAACGAAATTCCTGACAACTTCAATCTTTTCTCTATTAATCATGATGTTGCTTATTGGTCCAGTTGTGAGGATTTTTGTTTTCTTTATGTTGAGGTGTAATGCATACTGAAGGCTACAGTCTCTGATCTTCATAAGTAAGTGCTTCAAGTCATCTTCACTTTCAGCAAGCAAAGTTGTGTCATCTGCATGTCACAGGTTGTTAATGAGTCTTCCTCCAATCTTGATGCCATATTCTTATTCATATGGTCTATCTTCTCAGATTATTTGCTCAGTATACAGATTGAATATGTATGGTAAAAGGATACAATCCTGGCATACACTTTTCCTGATTTTAAACAAAGAATTATCTGGCCCCAAATGTCAACAGTGCTGTGACAAAGCAGAGATAATATCAAAACAAAAAGTAAACTCACTGCCATCAAGTTGAGCCTGATGCACAGTGACCCCTCTTTGGGTTTCTGAGGTGGTATCTCTATGGAAGTAGATTGCCCAATCTTCCTTCTGAGGAGTGCCTGGTGGTATCATAACATTCATAAACACTTTCATCCTCACTTTCAGTACCATTAACGATGTTCTTTACCTCTTTTTTAAGCCATTTCCTTGGTATTTTTATTTATTCCTTTACTTTTTCTCTCAGAGCTGGCCAAGAATCGCATGTTCTCTTAAATTTTAAGTGTATCTGTGGGAGAGATAATTAGGCTGGCCATAAAAACTTACACCATCCTGCTTTTACTGGGTGGAGCTATTGCTAGAAATAAGTCTCCATCCAGAGATGACATTTCTCAGCTCCTCCTGCAACTAGGTGTGGCCACCGGACTTTTCCCACCAAGGGGCCAAGGCTTTTGAGTCATGATGCATTCTCTACACTTCTTTTTTCCCATATTCCTTCAGGTAAGTGGTATCCAATAGAAATATGCTGTAAGCCACATAAGTAATTTATATTTTTTCTAGTGGTCACTTATCAAAATGTAAAAGAAACATGTAAAATAAAATGTAATTCATTTATAATGCAGTCGAGACAATCACCAACTAGAAGGTAGACATGTATTAACTTGGGTGAGGGGAATGGTAATATATAATAAAGGGGAGGTCAATGATCAAAGTAGTAGATAGGGAGGGGTACAAGAGTTAAACATAACAAAGGTGAATACTACTACATTTACAATCCTGCAATAATAGTAATAATAATTCAGGA
>NW_006921704.1:2248262-2258087 GCF_000298275.1 Orycteropus afer afer | reverse complement strand
GATATTCAAGCTGAACAGGATAGGAAGGCAAATGGGACTAAACTCACAGATATATACAGGTTTGACAGAGGCTATCTCTATATATATATTTCTATGTGCTGCAAATATATCCATGAATGTAGTAAAGCATACAGGAGACAAAGTTATGAAAACATCTAGTCATAACCAAACACCTGGAGGGAATGAGTAGCTGGGTATGGAGATATCCAGGACCATAGTCTCAGGGGACACTAAGGTCAACTGTCATAACATTGCCTACAAAGACAGGGTTTTAAATCTTACTTTGGTGAGTAGTGACTGGAGTCTTAAAGGCTTGTGAGCAGCCACCTAAGATGCAACTATAGGTATCTCCCCGACCAGAGCAAAGAAGAATGAAGGAAATCAAAGACACAAGGAAACTATTAGTCCAAAGGATGAATGGAGCATGTGAACTCCAGCCTCTATTACTGTCTTAGCTCTCTAGTGCTGCTATAGCAGAAATACTACATGTGGATGGCTTTAACAAACAGAAATTTATTTTCTTACAGTGCAGTAGGTGAGAGTCCAAGTTCAGAGTGCCGGCTCTAGGGGAAGACTAGGTTAGAAGTCTGACTTCAGAGTGCTGGCTCTAGGGGCTGGGTGGAGGCCCCTTGACCTTGGGGTTCAGCTCTACCTTTTGTTCAAGGCCCAGTGGAGGAAGCCGGAGGTTTCTCCTGACTCATGAATTTGCTGAGTCTGACACTGAGGCTGACGAATCCAAGATCAGCAGGTAAAATAGCAGATTGGTGGCTCACAGCTTGCACAGGCAACAATCTCAAGATTGGCTGGCAACATGCCATGCCACTAGTTCAAGTCCAGGAACTGAAGATGATGACAGGCCAAATGCAGGATCCCAAAATGAGCAAAAAACTAGAGACTCTTCCCAAAGCTGTTGGATATATACTGGAAGCAGGCTACCCCCTGAAGGGAATTACCCTTCAACTAAGTATCTGTTCACAGAAGATTCCACCATGGAAATTATTACATCACATCCACTCTCATTATGGGGAATAACTATATCTACCTGCCAAGCCACTCAAAATCACAGCCAAGCCAAGGTGACATATAACCTTTAACTACCACAACCACCCTGAGACCAGAAGAATTTGATAATGCCAAGGTAACACTGCTGACCATTCTGAAAGGGATCATGAGATAGAGTAGGGAAAAATGTGGAGCAAAAGTCAAAATTGTTAAAGAGACCAGACTTACTGATCTGATGAGGACTGGTGGAACCCTCAAGACTATCACCCTTACACACCCTTCAAACTAGGAACTGAACTTAACCCCCATGACTCAATTGACAGCCAAAGGATAGACAGACCTATAAGGTGAACAGTAACATCAAGAGGTTATGCACTCATTATAATAATTAAGCATGTAAGATCAAGAGGACAGCATTTGCACAGGAGTAGAGCTAGGAAGGTGGGAGAGGAGAGGAAAAACAAAGAAGGAAAGGGGGGGCAAAGGGAGGAAGTGAGAAGAAAGTTGTTACAGTGCGGAGATTGTAGTAACTGTTATAAAATGGAATGTATATGGATTGTTGAATGGGAAAAAAAAGAAAAATATACAATTTACTTAACACAATATATCTGAAATATTATTATTCAAATATAAAAATTTATTGAGATATTTTATATTCTTTTAATTATCTTCAAAAGAACTCTGGTGATGTAGTGGGTAAAGCATTTGGCTGCTAACCAAAAGGTCAGTGGTTCGAACCCACCAGACGCTCCATTGGAGAAAGATGAATCAATTTGCTTCCATAAATAATTTATAGCCTTGGAAACCCTATTGGGCAGTTTTACTATGTCCTAAAAATGGGTCACTATGAGTCAGAAATGAGTCAAAGGTAGTGGCTTTAAGTCTTCAAAATGAGACATGTATTTTATACCTCAAAGCACACACCAATTCAGACTGGTCACATATTAAGTGTTCAAAAGCCACAGGTAGAATGGACGTTGGCAGAGCAGTTCCAGGTGAACATATGTGATGACAGGATTCTGTATGGAGAAACTGTAAGATGGAAGGGGACTGGTCCCTTTTTCACAATGTACACAGGAGCTGCTCACTGGTAGGAACACCTACCTGGGTCTGTTACTGGGCTCATTGTTAAGCCAGTGAAATTGGAAGCTTTGTTACAGTAGCTAATGCTAACCTAACTATTAAAGATCCCAGGAGATCTATGTCACAAACTTATATTACAATATAACATTAATGTTCCATAAAATTTTTGACCTTTCTTTTCAAAATTCCCATGCTTTCCTCTTAACAACGCCATCTTATTTGTTTCTGCTACATTCTACAATCTATAACCAACAACTGTATTCTAACCTGTTGGCATGCTACTTTTATGTCATTATATTTTATTGTCCTGACTTATTTTATTCAAAACTGTATGAATTCTAACATTTTTATGGTTTCTTTCTTCAGTGAAGATTTTATAAGCAATGATTCTATACTTAAATTAGCACATAAAAAACAAAATGGTCAGAGAAAGTACTGTAATATCTTCTATCTATTGAAGACAATATAGTATTGGAATATAAATTCTGGACAGTTGAGCAACAAATAATTAAGTTTGAATGTATGTCTAGGAGAGCTAAATTGTGTAACAGTTAAATAGCTTAAAATGAAAATCTAAGCTGTAAAAGACATATATAGATTGATTTAAAAAGATACAGAGTTACTTTTGTTGTCTTTATCTGGAACAAATATTACTAGTGGAACTAGACTGATAATATAGCAAGATGACAGTAATTGATGAACACCATTCTGTTAGTTCAGAGTCTTTACTTCTAAAGCTTTTGTGTAAAAAAGAGTTAACAGAGCCAGCCTGAGGCTGTCATCCTTAGAAAGTTCTGCTTGCAAAGACAGTCCTTCCTGGGATCAGGGAACTTAGGTTTTAGAACCATTCTCCCACCCTTTCCTGATAAGAAGGGTTCATGGTGCCTAAACTGTTTATGCAAACAATATGCTTCATGATGAACATCTGCTTTCCTTCTGGGAGATGGGAATTTTGGTATTTGCCAGGCAGAGAGTGCCTGCATGACCAGTCCCCAGTAAAAACTCTGGGTACCGGGTCTCTAATGAGCTTCACTACTAGACAACACTTCATGTGTGTTGTGGAATTTGTTGCTTGAAGAATTAAGCACATCCTGTTTGATTCCACTGGGAGAAAACTCTCAGAAGCTTACACCTGGTTTCCTCTGGATTTTACCTCATGTGTATTTTCCCCTTCCCTAATTTTGCTACTGTTTCTCTGTAATAAATCAAAATCATGCAATGTACTAAATGTGAGTGATCAACATAGTGGCATTGAGGAAGAGGAAGACATAGAGAGGTACATGGGAGGTACAGACAACAAAGATGAACCCCTTTGCACATACAGTACTGCATTGTCAGTGAAGGCAAACATGGTTATATGGGTGGGTAGATGGGTGGACAGGCTAAACTATTGGGTATGTCTATGAAGTGGGGAGTGTACCTAGAGTTGGCAGACAATGGTCCTATAAGTGTATTCCCAGGTGTATAGTAGAGCTGACAAGGGACAAGGCTGTAGTCATTTCTTGGTCACAGCCAGCTACCCAGAGGGACCGAGTAGTTGAACCTGTGGGCTTGGGAGCATTGACTGAGGGGACATCAAGCTCAATTGGCATAACATACTATACAAAACATTGTTCCAACTCCTCCTTTGGTGAGTAGTGACTGGGATCTTAAAAGCTTGCAAGCAGCCATCTAGATGCAACTATGGGTTTCTCCTCATTCAGAGCAAAGAAGAATGAAGAAAACCAAAGATTCATGGAAACAATTAGTCCTAGTGACTGGTATACCATGTGATCTGCAGCCTATATGACTATGAGACCAGAAGAGCTAGAGGGTGCCCGGCTACCACTGTCAACCACTTGGAAGGGGATCTATGTAGGAGATCCTGGATAGAGAGGGAGAATAATGTGGAACAAAACTCAAAAATATTTGGGGAAAAAAAAGGGGATCAGGTTTGCTGGTCTGATAGAGCCTGGTGGAACCACTGAGACTATGGCCCCTAGCTGCCCTTCAGATCTGGAAGTGAACCCACACCTGTGGCTTCCAGCCAAACAAAAGATAGGCAAATGAGCTAAACATTCACCTGGGGTAGATACACTCCTTGGAGAGAACAATCATGAGAGAAAGAAGGACTGTTTACGCAGAGAGAGACAGCTCAGGGGGCAGGAGTACATGGAGGGATGGACACAGGGAAGAGGTAACTACCGGGAGGAAGTGGGAGGGGAGCTGTTACATTGTGGTAAATTGTAGTCAATGTCATGACACAAAGTATATGTGAACTTCTGTATGGAAAGTGAATTTGCTCTGTAAATTTTTACCTAAATCACACACACACACAAATCAAAGCCATGAACATAATTATTTAGAATCCTGCAAGTCCTCCATATGAATCATCAATCTGGAGTGGTCCTGGGAAGTCCCTGACACAGTCCTATATTAGGCAATCTAAATGCATATATAATAAACTAAACCAAAAACCAAATCAAACTCATTGCTGTTGAGTTGATTCGACTCATAGTGACCCCTCCTTGGGTTTTTGAGGTAGTGTCTTTATGAAAGTAGATTGCACAATCTTCGAGTAGTGGCTGGTGGGTTTGAACCGCCAGCCTTCTGGTTAGTAGTCAAATGCCTTAGGCACTATGCCACCAGAGTTCTCAGGAAAAGTGAGACAGTATATGTGTAATTACATTTGTAAAACGGAAAATATTTCTATTTGAACATTTCTATAACTGCTTATATAAAAGTTAAAATATACTCACCAGATCAATCGTTTTGGCTCTCTGTTTAGATTCATCATCACACCAGGTTTCACACCACAGCCAGTCTTGAGGAAGAGACTTAATGGCAACTTGGTAAATCATATTATTTGGAAGATCCTATAGGAAAAAATGGTTTAAACTTAACAGACACAGAAATTAGATTCAGAGCAAAAGAAGTTGAAGTAAAATGCTATCTAGATACAAACAAAAAACGACGCAAATATGAGATTTATCTTTTTTTAAAGCTTTAAATACTTAATTTGACCCAATCATCTTGTGTCAAGATTGAATCCATGCACTGAGACAGAGGCCACACCTATCCTAGATTTCAACTATCACTGAAGATGAAGAGGGAGGCCCAGAGCTCCACTGTTCCATGTTTCCCCAAATGGACAGCCTGACTACTTTCATCTGCCCGAATCACCAGGATTAATTATGCCTGATATTAGTATATTTTAGGACCTCTGGTAGCATAGTGCCTAAGGCACTTGACTGCTAACCAGAAGGCTAGTGGTTCAAACCCAATAGCCACTCCTCAGAAGGAAGATGGGGCAATCTACTCCTGTAGTGATACTGCCTCGGAAACCCAAGGAGGGGTCGCTATAAGTCGGGGCCAACTTGAGGGCACATAACAACAGCAACAACATTAGTATATTTGCTGGTCACTATCACACTCTGGATTCCTAAGTTGCCTTCTATCCCTGTCAGGATACTACAATGCTTCGTGAATATTTTTACATTTCTGCATTTCAAGGCTTTCTATGCAAAGATGGCTGGCATCTGGGTTAAAGGATATTTGAACAGCAAATAACCCAGTAAGTTAAAAATAGAGACCAGAAGAGATTTTGAAACATGTTTTCCAGAGACATTCATTTACATTGCAGGGTTACAGAGATGTTACTTTTTTCTCTCCAGAGAGGGTTTGTTTACATTCCAGAGTAAAAGATATACTCTGTCAGTCTCTCTCTGTTACCATGGATACCTGTGTTAGTCATACTATATAAACTCTGAAATTCATAATTTGAGGGTTCCTCTCCTGTGATGCATCAAGATTAGAAGAAGACTCATTAACAACCTGCAATATGCAGACGACACCACCTTACTTGCTGAAAGTGAAGATGATTTGAAGTACTTATTGATGAAGATTTTAGTCTGCAGTATAGATCATACCGCAACATAAGGACATACCTAGAAAAACAAAAATCCTTACAACTGGACCAATAAGAAGCATCATGATAAACAGAGAAAAGATTAAAGTTGTCAAAGATTTCATATTACTTGGATCCACAATCAGCACCAATGGAAGGAGCAGTCAAGAGATCAGATGATGTAATGCACTGGCAAATCTGTGGCAAAAGACCTCTTTAGAATGCTGAAGAGCAAAGATGTCTCCTTAAACACTAAGGTGCAACTAATCCAAGCCATGGTCTTTTCAATCACCTCATATACATGTGAAAGCTGGACAATGAATAAGGAAGACCAAAGAAGAGTTGATGCTTTTGAATTGTGGTATTGGCAAAGAATACTGAAAGTGTGGACTTCCAGAAGAACTATTGGATTTGACCTGGAAGAAATGCAGCTGGAACGCTCCTTGGAAGTGAGAACAGCCAGACTTTGTCTCATCTACTTTGGTCATATCGTCAGAAGGGACCATTCCCTGGAGAAGGATGTCATGCTTGGTAAAGTGGAGGGTCAGTGAAGAAAGGGAAGACCTGGAATGAGATGGATTGACACAGTAGCTGCAATGATGGGCTCAAGCATAGGAAGGACTATGAGGCTGGCACAGGACCAGGCAGTGTTTCATTCTGTTGTACAGAGAGCCTCTATGAATTGGAGCTGACTTGACGGCACCTAACAATAACTCCTGTGGTGCAAATCCCCTCTTAAGTGCAAATGACATCTGCCCTCATGTGCTACCATACTGTGGACTGTGGCATAGGGAGCTAGCATAAGATGTTTTGTGAGTAAAGTCCGTTTCTGATCCAGAGGTCTGGTTTTCTGCTAGTATTATGTAAGGGACCTCCAAAAATGCAGGGTACCTAGAATGGCTAAAGTTGCTTATAGAAGGTTTGACTCTGGTTCCATTTTGTCCTAGGGTTATGCTTGTTTCTGAGAAGCTGACCAATGACTGTTGATGGGTAAAGAAGGGAAGGGCAGCTTGCCCTCAGAAGAACGTGGTTGAAAGTAGATCAGTAATATGCAGAAAAGTGCTTACACAAGGATTTTGCCTGGGCATGTTGTTAATGATTTCATGAAAATAACCAATCATTTTAAAGAAAACAAAACTCCTAACAACTGGACCAATAAGCAACATCATGATAAATGGAGAAGTTGAAATTATCAGGGATTTCATTTTACTTGGATCCATAGTCAACACCCATGGAAACAGCAGTCTGAAAATCAGATGTCATATTGCAGTGGGAAAATATGCTACAAAAGACCTCTTTAAAGTGTTAAAGAGCAAAGATGTCACTTTGAAGACTAAGGTGCATCTAACTTAAATCAATCAAACAAACAAAAAAACCCCAAACTCACTGCCATCAAGTTGAATCCGACTCATAGCAACCCCTCCTTGGGTTTCTGAGGCAGTATCTCTATGGAAGTAGATTGACCAATCTTCCTTCCAAGGAGTGGCTGGTGGGTTTGAACTGCCAGCCTTCTGGTTAGCAGTCAAATGCCTTAGGCACTATGGTACCAGATATTATTTTCAACTGCCTGATATGCATGTGAAAGATGGACAATGAACAAGGAAGATCAAACAAGAGTTAATGCTTTTGAGTTGTGGTGTTGGAAAAGAATACTGAAAGAAGTACCATGGACTACCAGAAGAACAAAAAAGTCTGTCCTGGAAGAAGTGTAGCTGGAATGCTCCTTGGACGTGAAAATGGCCAGACTTTGTCTCACCTACTTTGGTCCCCTAGAGCCAGGAAAGGGAGGGAACAGGAGAGGCTGGGGACCTCCGGAGCAGCAGGATATCCTGGTACAAAGGGGTGGGAGGCAAGGCTAGGCCCCAAGCCCCCTAGAGCCAGGAAAGGGAGGAAGTAGGAGAGCCCTGGGACCTCCGGAGTGGCAGGGTATCCAGGTAAAGGGGAGGGAGGCCAGGCTAGGACCCAAGTGCCCTAGAGCCAGGAAAGGGAGGGAGTGGCCAGGAACTACAAAGTGGCAGATTCCAGGTAGGAGTTAGATAAGGGGAAGGCGCAGAGGTTTCCAACAGGTAAGGGAGACAAAATTGTCTGTCAGTTTGTCATCCTGTGGGGCTTGTATGTTGCTGTGAGGCTTGTATGTTGCTGTGAGGCTTGAGGCTGTGCCACTGGTGTTTCAGACACTAGAAGAGTTGCACATGGTTCATAGGTTTCAAGGCAGCTTATAGACTAAGACAGACTATGAAAAAGGAAATGGCCATCTACTTCTCAAAAATTGCCCAGGGAAAATCTTATGAATAGCAGAGAAACACTGTCTGATACATTACTAGGCAACTTTATGAATAACTCGGAAACATTGTCAGCGCAGGAAGATGAGCCCCTTGGGTTGGAAGGCACTCAAAATAGGACTGTGAAAGAGCTGCCTCATCAGAGTAGAACCAACCTTAATGATATGGATAAAGTAAGTCTTTCAGGACCTCCATGTGCTGACATGACATGACTCAAATTGAGGAGAAACAGCTGCAAACATTCATTAATAATCGGAACATGGTGTGTATGAAGTATGAATCTAGGAAAATTGGAAGTTGTCAGAAATGAAATGGAATGCATAACGATTGATATTCTAGGCATTGTTGTTGTTGTTGTTGTTGTTGTGTGCTGTCCAGTCATACCCGACTCGTAGTGACCCCTCCTTGGGTTTCCGAGGCAGTATCACTACGGAAGTAGATTGCCCAACCTTCCTTCCGATCCTAGCCATTAGTGAGCTGAAATGGACTGGTTTTGGCCATTTTGAATCAGACAACCATACGATCTACTATGCCGGGCATGACAATTTGAGGAGGAATGGCTTGGCATTCATCTTCACAAAGGATGTTTCAAGATCTTTCCTAAAGTACAGTGATGTCAGTGATAGGATAATATCCATATGCCTACAAGGAAGGCCCATTAATATGACTAATATTCAAATTTACGCACCAACCACCAAAGCCAAAGATGAGAAAATTGAAGATTTTTATCAACTTCTGCAGTCTGAAATTGACCAAATATGTAATCAAGATGTGTTGCTTGTCATTGGTGATTGGAATGCAAAAGTTGGAAACAAAGAAGAATCACTGGTTGTTGGAAAATTTGGCCTTGGTGACAGAAATAATGCTGGAGATCACATGACAGAACTTTGCAAGACCAATGACTTATTGATTGCAAACACCTTTTTTCAAAAACACAAATGGTGGCTATACATGTGGACTTTGCCAGACAGAGTACACAGGAATCAGATCGACTACATCTGTGGCAAGAGGTGATGGAAAAGTTCAATATCTTTAGCCAAAACAAGGTCAGGAGCTCACTGTGGAACATACCATCAGCTGCTCATATACAAGTTCAACTTGAAGTTGAAGACAATTAAAACAAGTCCACAAGAACCAAAATATGGCCTTGAATATATCCCTCCTGAATTTAGAGACCATCTAAAGAATAGATTTGATACTTTGAACATCAATGACTGAAAACCAGAAGAATTGTAGGATGTCATCAAGAGCATCATCCATGAAGAAAGCAAGAGGTCATTAAAAAGATGAGAAAGAAAAGACCAAAATGGTTGTCAGAAGAGACTCTGAAACTTGCCCTTGAGTAAAGTGTAGCTAAAGCAAATAGGAGAAATGACAAGATAAAAGAGCTGAACAGAAGATTTCAAAGAGCAGCTCGAGCAGACAAACCCAATTACTATAATAAAATGTGCAAAGACCTGGAGTTAGAAAACCAAATGGGAAGAACACAGCATTTCTCAAGCTGAAAGAACTGAGGAAAAAATATAAGCCTCGAGTTGCAATATTGAAAGATTCTATGGGCAAAATATTGAA
>NW_006921704.1:2241937-2247347 GCF_000298275.1 Orycteropus afer afer | reverse complement strand
TCAGGGCTGTATCCTTTCACCATACTTATTCAATCTGTATGCTGAGCAAACAATCTGAGAAACTGGACTATATGAAGAAGAACATGGCATCAGGAGTGGAGGAAGAATCATTAACAACCTGTAATATGCTGATGACACAACTTTGCTTTCTGAAAGTGAGGATGACTTGAAGTACTTACTGATGAAGACTGAAGAAGACAGTCTGCAGTATGGATTACATCTCAATGTAAAGAAAACAAAAATTCTCACAACTGGTCCTACAAGCAATATTACAATAAATGGAGAAAAGATTGAAATTGGCAAAGACTTCACATTACTTGGTTCTACAGTCAACACCAATGGAAGCAGCAGTCAGGACATCAGATGACATATAGCACTGGACAAATCAGCTGCAAAGGACCTTTTTCAAGTACTGTAGAGCAAAGATGTCTCCTTGAGGACTAAGGTGCACCTGACACAAGCCATGGTATTTTCGATTGCCTCATATGTATGTGAGAGCTGGGCAATGAATAAGGAAGACTGAAGAAGAATTGATGCTTTTGAGCTGTGGTGTTGGCAAAGAATGCTGAAAGTACTGTGGAGTGCTAAAAGAACTAACAGGTTTGTCCTGGAGGAAGTGCAGCCAGAATGCTCCTTGGAGGAGAGAATGGCCAGACTTCGTCTCACATACTTTGGTCATGTTGTCAGAAGTGACCATTTACTGGAGGAGGATATCATGCTTTGTAAAGTAGAGGATCAGCAAAGATGGGGAAGACCCTTAATGATATGGAATGACATAGTGACTGCAATGATGACCTCAAGCATAGCACAGATTGTGAGGATGGCACAGGACCAGGCCATGTTTCATTTTGCTGTACATAGGGTTGCTATGATGTGTGCCTGCTCGATGGCACTTAACAACAAGCCAATGAGAAAAACTCACTTCACCTAGCCAATGAGTAAAGTTTTTATTGTTAATTCTTGATATTTTAATATTTAAACCCTGCTAGCCTCTGACTGGTGGAGCACTTTGAACTGCCTAGTTGCTATGTGCCACCCTGATTCAAGAATTGCTTTATCCCTGTGGCCAACAAACATGTGAAGAAATGCTCATGTTCATTAGCCATTAGAGAGATGCAAATCAAAACAACAATGAGATACCATCTTGCCCCAGCACTAGTAGCAAAGTTCAACAAGACAGAAAATAACAAATGCTGGTGAGGATGCGGAGAGATTGGGACTCTCATACACTGCTGATGGGACTGCAAAATGGTACAACCACTGTGGAAAGCAGTATGGGGATTCTTAAAAAAGTTGGAATTAGAAATACCATTCCATTACTAGGTATATATCCTAAAGAAGTGAGAGCCAGGACAAGAACAGACATATGCACATCCAAAAGATGGAAACAACCTAGGTGTCCATCAACTGAGGAATGGATAACCTAACTATGGTACATACACACAATGGAATACTATGCAACCCTAAGGAATAACGTAGAATCTGCAAAACACCGCATAATGTGGATGAACTTGGAAGACATTATGCTGAGTGAAATAAGTCAATCACAGAAGGACAAATATTGTATTAGTCCATTATTGTAAAAATTCAAGGAAAGGTTTATATATATAAGGAAATTTTCTTTGTTGGTTACCAGGGGTGAGAAGGGAGGGTGGGAAGGCATAGAGAGGTACATGGGAGGTACAGACAGTAAAGATGAACCCTTTTGCACATACAGTACTGCACTGTCAGTGAAGGCAAACATGGCTATACAGGTTGACAGATGGGTGGACAGGCTGAACTATTAGGTATGTCTATGCAGGGGGGAAGGTTGGGCATTCCTACTTCCATAGTGATACTGCCTTGGAAACCCAGGGAGGGGTCGCTATGAGTCGGGGGGCTGACTCGATGGCAAATAACAACAACAACAACATGCAGGGGGAGTGTGCCCAAGACCATGTATAGGGTTGGCAGACAATGTTTCTCCAAGTGTATTTGTATGTTCTGTAAGAATTCCCAGGTGCACAGTAGAGGTGACAAGGAACAAGGTTATATAGTCACTTCTTGGCCACAGCCAGCTACCCAGAAGGAGTGAGTAGTTGAACCTGTGGGCTCGGGACCATGGTCACAGGGGACATGAAGCTCATTGGCAAAACAAGCTACACAAATCACTGTTCCACTTCCTACTTTGGCAAGTAGTGACTGGGATCTTAAAAGCTTGCAAGCAGCCATGTAGATGCAACGATGGGTCTCTCCTCATCCAGAGCAAAGTAGAATGAAGAAAACCAAAGATTCATGGAAACAATTAGTCCAAGTGACTGGTACACCATGTGATCCTCAGCCTATACAACTATGAGACCAGAAGAACTAGATGGTGCCCAGCTACCACGGTCAACCACTCAGAGAGGGATCTGTGGAGGAGATCCTGGATAGAGTGAGAGAACAATGTGGAACAAAACTCAACATCATTTGAAAAAAAAAGAGAAGGGGGGACCTGATTTGCTGTTCTGATAGAGCCTGGTGGAACCACTGAGCTGAAGGCCCTAGCTGCCCTTCAGGTCTGGAATTGAACCCATATCTGTGGCTTCCAGCCAAACAAAAGACAGACATATGAGCTGAACATTTACACTAGGTAGATACACTCCTTGGAGAGAACAATTATGGGAGAATAGAAGGGACATAGCTCAGGGGACAGCATTGCATGGAGGGAAGGACAAAGGGAAGAGGTAACTATAGGGAAGAAGTGGGAGGAGAGCTGTTTCACTGTGGTATATTGTAGTCAATTTTACTAAACAAAGTGTATGTGAACTGATGTATGGAAAGTGAATTTGTTATGTAAACTTTCACCCATATCACAATTTAAAAAAAAGAACTGCTCTATCCCTCCATAAACTCTTATGCATTCACTTTAAAGCAGATTCTGTGATGTTGTTCTATGACATTTCTTGGTGTTAGAAGCAAGGATTGAAGGTACACTTGCTACAGCAACTCCCAAGGACTCAAAACTGGGCATTCATACCAAGCAGGGCTGTTTGCCTCACTCCTCCATGAATTTTCTTGGTAGTCACCTCCAGGTAAATAACTTCTCAAATCTCAAGTCCAACTCTTTGTGTAGAGCTGTTTGAGGTTACTGAAGGGTTCTGATTTATTTTTTCCTGTTTTGTTTCACTTTGTCTTATTCATTTTTAATTCTGGTTTTACAAGAGTTTCCTTGCCTCCACTGGTAGCACTAATGCAAGGTTCTGGGTAAATTACTGTCCTACAAGTTGTCAAGTTCATGGAATCTTGGGTTCTATAAGCTGCAAAAAAAGAAGGGCACAGGATGACCAGTAAAAGGTAATAGGGCCCTTGCCAGCCATGAAAGATGGTTGAAGACTCCTGTGTCAGGATAAGCTGGTTCAGAGGATGGGCCAGAAGCTCTAAGCTGCCTGTCAGCCACAAGATAATGTCTCTGCAACACTTAGGCACACATGGCTTAAACAATATAATGTCTAAACCCCGCAGTGCTCTCCATCAGTATTTTACTGAGCCTGAGAGTGTAAACTCTGATCTAATTTCAACCTTCTCTGAAAATGGGAAATACCATATCCAGAAGCAATGCAGAGTTTCCTTATGGGAATCCTGCCTGATATAAAGATAGCTCTATGGCTCTGCCACTGCTTATACCTATCTGCCTGACATAGTTTCATTAAGGACAGACTGGGAAGAAAAATGTGGCCACTTTGGAGTTCTCTATGCAACAAATTAGAATAGAAAGGCTCCTGAATTAAGGAGCTTCTAAGAAACAGCAAGAAAGCAGAATTGCTTTCCTATGGGTGACTGTATCCAAATTAACAAAACAAAACAGGGAGATGCAATGTTAAAGTTCTGCTCCTATCTGCCCCCTTTAAAATCCATCCTAGTATAGACACTGAAGGTTCTTTCCAACTAGAACTACTATATTTAAAATAAGAGACTAGGTCTCTAGCCAATAGAATGGATTAAGTTCAGAATGAAACTAGGTTTCATATGACTTATGAAGGAACCCTGAGGACTGAATCCCTGCAAGGAATTTAATTTGACCCTGGGAAACCCAATTCTTAAATTCTTTGATGAACCTGAATTTCCCCCTATCAGGTTGCTGATTTGGGGTCTATAATTTAAACCATATATACTAGAATTAAGTTGGAATTTTGGTGATCATTTTGAGAAAGTCTTTGTGTCTTGTCTTTTCCTTGGAAAACTGTGTTTAATGTTTGTGTTGTATGATATTGTATAGGCCTTATTTTTGAGCTAGCCACACAGACCAGTGAATGTATATAGTTTCTTTGCTTCGTTTTAGGTCTGAGTATTTTTACCGAGTCTTGCTTTGTGCTTTTCTTTCTGAGAACTCTTCAGACATTGTAGAACACCTTTTTCTGTTTGCTGGTAATTGTTATCTCCAGGTATATATAAGACTGCCTTTGATAATCTCTTGAAGGATCCAAAAAAACTAGCAGTTGGAGTTTTGAGACACTGAAATTGGATTCCCTGCACTCACCTCAATTTAAAATCACAGAACCAGAATGATGAAGCTAGGACAAGGAGAAGATTAAGGAAACTAGATGGTGGCTGGCTATTGCTTGACAAGTAGTATGTGGGGTCTTAAAACGCTTATCATACTATTGCATGAATGTTTGCAGCTGTTTCATCCCATTTTGAGTCATGCCCATTAACGAATGAAGGTGCCAAAAGGTTTACTTCATCCTTGTCATTAAGGCTGAGTCTACTTTGGGTAAGCAACTGCCCCCATCCCCCACCCCAGTCATATTTTGAGTGCCTTCCAACCTGAGAGGCTCATCTTTGGGTACTCTATCAGACAATATTTCACAGCTATTTATAAAGTTTCCCAGCAATATATCAGACAGTGTTTCACTGCTATTCATAAGGTTTTCAGTGGCTAATTTTACCAGAAGTGGATCATCTCATTCTTCTTCCTAGTCTGTCTTCGTCTGGATGCTCTGCTGAAACCTGTCCACCAGGGGTGACTATGCTGTTATTTGAATACTGGCGGCATAGCCTATAGCTTCACACCAACATGCAAGCCACCGCAGTACAACGAACTGACAGACAAGTAGTGGCTACTGCATACACAATACTGCATTATCAGTAACAGCAAACACTAATCTATGAGTAGATACATAGGTAGACAGTATGGATAGGCAAATGGGAATATACCTTCAACTAAACAGTTTTGGTCTAGATGGTGCTGCATTACATTTTGCTAACTCACACATTAGCACTGATCTGCACTGAACACTTTCCCTTGTTACCCTTCGAGAGGGACCAGGTCTCCGGGAGCAAGGTAAGCACGGGCGGGCTTGTGCTTACTCACTGATCTGCACTGAACACTTTCCCTTGTTACCCTCCCGAGAGGGACTGGGTCTCCGGGAGCAAGGTAAGCACGGGCAGG
>NW_006921704.1:2239406-2240602 GCF_000298275.1 Orycteropus afer afer | reverse complement strand
GGGCAGTGTTTCGTTCTGCTGTGCATGGGGTCGCTATGAGTCGGAAACGACTCGACGGCACTTAACAACAACAACAACAACAACAAACAGGTTTGGCAGATGATACTACTACATATATATTTGTATGACTTATAAAAATATCCATATGCAGTTTAAACAACAGAAGGCAAACTTAGGATAACTTCTTAGCCACAAATAAGCATCTTGAGGGAGTGGGGCACTGGGCCTGTGGGCCAGGGACCATGGTCACAGGGGGCATCAAGCTCAGTTGGCACAACAGGTACACAAAAACACTGTTCTACATTTTACTTTGTTGAGTAGTGACTGGGGTCTTAAAAGCTTGTGAGTAGCCATCTATGATGCAACTATTGGTCTCTCCTCATCCATAGCAAAGAAGAGTGAAGAAAATCAAAGATGCATGGAAAACACTCCAAAGGACTAATGGACCATGAGAACCTCAACCTATATGACCCTTAGACCAGAAGAACTAAATAACGCCTGGCTACCAATGCTCACAACTTGGAAAAGGATCAAAATTGATGATCCTGTATAGATTGGGAAAAAAATGTGGAGCTAAACTCAAAATCATAAAAAGGAACAGGCTTACTGGTCCGATAGAGACTGGTGAAACCCCCAACACTATACCCAAGTCACCCTTTGGGCCTGGAATTGAACTCACTCCCGTGGCTTAACTCTCAGCCAAACAACACACAGGCCTACAAACTGAATAGCTACATCAGGGAGATGCACTATTTAGAACAATCAACCATGGGATATGAGAAAGGCAGCATCTGCACAAGGAGAAAGGCAGAGAAGCAGGAATGCATAGGCAAGAAGGACACAGAGAAAAGGTATCCACAGGGAGAAAGTGAGAGGTGAGATTTAGACTGTGGGGAATGCAACCAGTGTCACAAAGCAAAATGTTTATGAACTGTTGAATGTAAAACAAATCTGCTCTCTAAAGTCCCACCCACATCACAATAAAAGAAAGCTTTTCAGAATAAGTAGCCATCTAAGGAAAAGCATGATGAAGTTCGAATTTCTCTGGAAATTCATGATCAGAAGTGGGGGAATGCATAAGGACCCTCCAAAATCTAGTGTACTTGGCATGACTAAAATGGCTTATCCAAGATTTGACTCCGACTCCACTTTGTCCTAAGCTCTGTTTCTCTTTCTGAGACAGTGACCTAACAGAA